>NC_060060.1:28710599-29018658 GCF_020283565.1 Trifolium pratense | reverse complement strand
TTACAATCTGATTGCGGAAATTTATTTGAACCTAAAGAAAAATGCTGCTGAATAAATTTAAAGATGGAAGTTGAAGGGTGTCCAAGCTTGTGATGCCAGGAAGCAGAGGATTCCACTTGGACGGTGTGGGCGGAAGGTGAGGTCGTGGGCAACAGATAAAGTCCATTCACACATGAGCCTTTATGGGTTGTTTGGCGTGTCTGCAAGTCCATGACATAAAAATAGTTTGGTAAGAAAACAACGGCAGAGTTAGTTTGTTTGGTGAGTTGAGAGACAGAAATGATTTGTTGTTTCATGGAGGGAACATAAAGAGCACTAGACAAGGATAAATCATTAATTAAAAGTGTTCCAGAGTGAGAGATGTTTAAACCTGAACCATTCCCCATGAAGAGGGAGTCAGGGCCAGTGTATGGATGGTGAAGTGCCAAATTTGTAAGGTCGTTGGTCACATGGTGTGTTGCTCCACTGTCGAGCAGAAAACCAGGCGAGGATGTGCCAGCAGTAGCGGTGTGGGCCTGGGCCTGGTCAGCGGTGCTCGGAGAAGAACGAGGAGGTGCGGGGACACTGGGGTGTTGGGTCCGAAAGAGTTGGCAGTCAGCGAGGACGTGTCCCTTGGTGTTGCACCATTGACATCGACCAAGGAATGGTTTGCGATTACCTGGGCGTTGGTTGGTCGGTGCAGGTGCTTGACTTGGTCGAGGCTTGTTGTTGGTCGACCGTGCTTGAGCGTGCAGCGCAGTAACAGGAGCAGGTGATTGGCGTTGAGCAGCAGCAAGAGAGAGTTCCTGGATGAGGAGCTTTTCGAGGAGATCATCAAAGGTGATTGGAGTGTCCCTTGCGTTGACCCCATCAATGACTGCTCGGTAACCGTCATCAAGGCCGCGCAAAACATGGTCGGTCATGTCCTCGACGGAGACAGCAGATCCGAGAGAGGCGAGGAGATCAGCAGTTTGCTTCAGAGAGTGCATGTAGGTCGTGATGGATTGAGTACCTTTCGAGGCCATCCGAAGACGTTCCTTGAGTTGTTTAAGGTGACTGCGGGAGGCTTTGGCATAGGTGTTCTTGAGAAGCTCCCAGAGGTCGTGCGAGGTCTTCGTCTGGGACACCAAGGAGGCCACCTCGTCGGAAAGAGTGGTGAGGATGGCACCATAGATGAGACGATCCTGGCGACGCCATGTTTGAAAAGCAGGGTTTGGTGATGTTACCGGAGGCGTTGCGGTGGTGGTGATCGTTGCTGTCGGCGCAGGGAACGATCCATCAGTGTATTTGAGTAGATCAAAACCATCAAGGAAGGCTTCTACCTGGAGTTTCCAATTGAGGTAATTGGTAGGGAGAAGCTTGGTGACACCGCTGAGGGTGATACACGCAAAGGGTTTGGAGGGTTCATAGGGGTTAGCTATGGAGCGAGAGCCATCGGAAGTTATGGGAGGCAAAGGGTTACGGCAAACGGAGAAAAAACGGCGTTTTCTGGTTTAACAGGGTAGGGCTGGAACGTTACCAACTGATACCATATAGAGGAATGAATAAAGTTGTATATTGCATTACTTTTGAGAGTTTACAAGAGGTGTATATATACACAAGTATAGTAACCTAATTGGAGTAAATTAAGGAACAAATATCTCCAACAACTGAGGTGATTGACTCTATAGACTTTATACAAATCCAAAATAATAATGATAATAATTAAATACTAATTATGATTGATAGTGGAAAGTCCAAGGTGGCAAGTATGAGAGGGATCTCATCCGCTGAGTTGTATGATCCTGATATAGATACGTGGACACCTTTGCCTAATTTGCATATTTTAAGGTATAAATGCTTAGGTGTAACGTGGAAAAACAAAGTTTATATTATTGGAGGATTTGCTGAAAGAGAAGATTCAGACATGAAAATGTCTGGCATAATTGAACGCAGCTCAGCTGAAGTTCTTAACATGCAAGCAAAAAAGTGGGATCTTATTACAGGAATGTGGCAGCTCGATGTGCCCCCTTATCAAATTGTGGCGGTGAATGACACTCTTTATAGTTCGGGAGATTGTTTGAATGCTTGGAAAGGGCATGTTGAGGCTTATGATAACAATATTTGGAACGAAGTTGATGGATCACACAATAGAAGTCTTTCTACTTTGGAATATAACTATGAGTATTGGTCTCATCAAAGGCGACTTTACTTGACTATGGCGCCGATTGGAAATAAATTATTTTTCTTGGCAGGTTATAGGGTAGATGACAGGAAACTCACAAGAACAATCTCCGTTGTTCACATATTTGATACATCCGCCACTATAGATCCTTGGGGGAGTTTTGAACCAATGGAGTTTGAGGATGAGAGAGAGCTTTGTAGTCATTGTTGTGTTGTGCAACTCTCCCCGCCTTAATTGAAATTACTAAAAGAAAAGTAGAAAAACAAAATGATATATTCTAATTATGGCAAAATGATATATTTTAATTATTTTTCAACTAATTGCATTACAATAACTCTATTAACATTATGAGAAGCTTAGGATTAAGACTAATTTGTGATCTTTGTTCATCTGTCAACTTCACTAAAAGCATCCAATTTAACAAACAACAAAGTAATGATAGACAATTTCTTTCTTTAGAGGATATACAAGCCCAGAATCTGGTCCGTGGACCTAATGGATGAGATGGGTCAAATCAAATCAAAGACAAGCATAATAGGGCCCACCCACTCTCCATTGTAGGCTCAAATATGAACTTAACAAGCCCATCTTAAGGCCCACTAAACAAATCAACCTCCAACAATAAACCGTAAAAATAGTAAAAAAGTCTAACCCCGTTCCGTTGAACCATTCCTTTATCTTTGGAAAGTGGGTCAAGTCAAGTCAACTATTTTTTACAGCCATGAAAAGAAGAGAAAGTAAGGTATGAAAAAGCTTCAATCATTCACGTGTGAGCCATGCCATCCCAATGGGTTCACTTTGCACGAGCCACCCACTTATTCGGCTATGTTATTTTCTTTTCGCAGATATTTGGCTATATATATTACTATTATTTTTATGTTTTTTTTTTAAAGAATTTAATTTATATGCGTTGTCGGTGTGTAAAATTATTTTACACATACATCTAATAAAATAGCAACATATCATGTATTTATGTTTAAAAAATATATAGTATGCCACGTTCACTAAATAATGAGGCAACACATCATTGAATATACGTGTAAAACATTTTTACAATAACAATACACAACAATTAAACTTTTCTTAATAAATAATCGATTCTTAAATATAATACGATGTTTTTATTAATTGAAATAAACTTATGAAAATAACCATAATTTTTTTATAATACGGAAACAACAATGTTATTTAAACATCAAAATAATGACAATATATATTATATCTCATATATCTATTTTTATCATCTATTTTTTATTGCTTCAAAAAAAACTTCTATTTTTTATATTTTACACATACTTTAAAAATAAAATAAATAACACTTGACAATAAATTTGAGAATAAATTATTTCGGGGAAATCTTTACATATAATATTCAGCGATTGAAGTTTGAATTTTGATAATTCTACTTATTTACCTTGTAAAATGTAAAATTCTAATGTTAATTTTTTTTGAAAATTAGTCAAAAATAAAATGAAAATACATTTTTAATTTTGATACAGTCCTTTGGAGATAACTATAAGTCAAAATTTAGTAGACTAGATACGGTGTAAATCTTGGGACATCTTAAAATAAATTTTTAACAGTAAGGTAAGGGATATCATTTGTCCACTTCTTTGTCTGACCTTGACTCTGATGTACCTTCTGTTTCTGAATTTTCTTACAGTACACTATTTGTTGATTACGTAAAGATCTTCGCACGTGCCAGAGGTACCATGCACGCGTGAAGCTTTCTCTTAGTACAATTTTTGGTACACAATGTTTAAATATTCGAGAAACTCTTACCTAGGCACAACTACTTTAGGCATAATTTTAGGCACACATACATCAATTCAAAAAATTAAATAGAAAATATATTTGTCACATCAATTAATATAAATTCAATTTATTTTTCTTTAATTTTATTTACTTAATGTGAGTGTGCCTAACAAATTATTATTTGTGTTTGTGCCCATATAAGTATTTCTCTAAATATTTACTATAGTTTATTTTTTAGCAAAGTACAGTACATCTTTAGTTTTTTTAAATTAATTATAAATACGTAATAATTTAGTCATTTATTTATTTTTTACATCATTTTTTTTTCTTTTGGTTCTTCAGCCATATTTTCATATGATTTTTCAATTTTTAAATTATGAATTTTTTTATGACACAATATATATTCATAATTGTAATTATTTTTTTATATGATAATTATTATTTATTTATTTTTAGATGGTATTTTTTGGAGCAATTTCCCAACGTTGTTTTGTTTTGGTTTTAAGTTTTTGACCTTGAAGCAACCTCAAGGGCCACATGTTGGGTTTGTGGGTCTCAAAAGGTGACATATATGAGATTATGGGATTCTTATTGTCTATCAAAAATTTCCTAGCTTATAAATCTACTCACTCTTTTATAATAACAGTTAAATTTTACCATAAGAATTTATTCTAATTTAAAACTATGATTCGTAGAATTTTGAGTCTAATGTAATTTTTACATTAAAATTTATTATTCAACTAACTTTTATAATATATTACTATTGTTAAGGTAGATTGTCAAATCTCTCATTGACCGAACTCTTAAAATAAAGAAGAAAGTTAAAAATTACTAGTTACTATTAAAGAAGACTCACATTACATTAGGGTTGATCGTATCCAAACCAATCCAAAAGTAAAATCGCAAATCGAACCAATCCAAACCGAAACCGCAAAAAACCGCATTTAGTTTTAACCGCACTGATCATTTTTCTTCCAAACCGCGCGGTTTGGTTTGATTTGCGGTTTTCATTTCAGAAAACCGAACCAAACCAAACCAAACCGCACTACTTAACTTAGCTCTATCAAATATTAGTAATCAACCCAAATTGAGTTCATAAAACGATAGACTGTCAAAACATATCATTTCACGTGATCGAGAACTATATTGTTGGTATTAAAAGTAAGTTATTATGTATATGCAATTTTTATATATGCATATTTATCATGTAAACAATAAAATAAATTAGAATTTCATGTTTATTTTGTAATAAGTTGAAAACATTGTCATAATTTTTATATCGTGATAAACCGCACAAACCGAACCAACCTTAACCGCATTGGTTTGGTTTGGATAACTTTTTAAAAGTCAACTGAACCACATGCATTTTTATCTCGCGGTTAGAATGACTTTTATTCTCAAAACCGAACCAAACCAAACCGCGAACACCCCTACATTACATAGTGTGGTGAAACAACGAGGAGACCAAATATATACTATATTGGAAGTTTTGTCTAACATAAAATGAAAGAATGATTCAAGTAGTGTATGATGCATAAGTTATGAATAATATTATAATGAATAAATTTTTTATAAAATTCATCGTTATATTGAAAGTTTATATTATATAGATCATCATAATATTTTTTAAAGATATTGAAAATTATTCAACATAATTAAATTTTTTTAAGATTAACGATATTCAATAAAAATTCATAATCCGTTAATCTTTCCTATTATACATGACTTATATTTGACTTAGATTCTTTATTTTTAGAAGTACGAGTCACTAAGCTTGCTAGTTGCTACCATATCCAAACTTAAATCTTTACCTTCAACTCAATTATAATCAATACTTATCACCCCATAACTAAACATAAACTAATTACCTTGAAAACAAACAACTCACATAGGAGATACTCAAGGAAGTAGTGCTATGTAAACCGTAAACATAAGCTAATAAACTACTCTTTCCATTTTCCAATGTCCAAATTCATCAACAAAGTCACACTCTTTTTTTGTTTTTCTCTGAACAGAGTTTACTTCATTTTTCAACTCTAGTACTACAAATACAAATTTTTTATTCTAACCTTCCCTCGAAAATTAAAATAAAATCAATTATTGAAAATTAAATAATCCAAAAAGGTAAAAGCAAAAGATGAAATATTTTTCAACCCGTATTTGTTTTTCCTTTTCTATCGTTTTCCTCAAAACAAAGGACAAACAGGGTCCTATTCTATTATCCAAATTCCAAAGTTCCTCTCTTTTTCACCTTTCACCCCAACCCACATGCTCCTCTCTCTCTATATCTCTATATCTCTCCCTCTCTCTCTCAACAAGCTTTAATAGTGTTAGTTAACTTGTTCCTGCACTGTATTGCCACCTTGCTCTGTTTTTGCTCTGTTTTGCTCTGTTTTTGTTGAAACAGAGTTACTCTGTTTTGCTCTGTTAAGAAGAAGAAGAAGATTGAAGAAGGTGCTGTTATTGTTGTTGCTGTAGTGTTAATTGTGATTGAACTCAAAGATGAACAAATGGTAAGAGAAGGGTAAAAGTGGAAAGAAAAAAGAGCAAAAGAACAGTGATGGTAATGGTACTAGGAATAGAAGAACATGTTGTTGAAAATGGTTGGAGTCCAATAGGGGCCCCATTAAATGTACAAAGAGATGAACATCAACAACAACAACAACATTGGAATAACAACAACATCAACAACAATTTTGATAGTTCTAATGCTGTCTCTTTTGGTTTTGTTGCTACAGCTATTCTTATTTCAATGTTCTTACTCATGGCTATTTTTGAAAGGTTCCTTGCACCTTCTTCACAAGCTTTGTTTCCTAATCGTCGCCGGAACCGTCGTGATGTTGAATCTCCGATCACAAAACCTGGTCACTCATCACCAAAAGTGAGTTAGTATTTTTAATTTTATTTTAAAAAAATAATTTTATTTTATTCTGTCTCTTGAGATTTGTTCATTGGTTGTGTGTTCAATTTCATGGTAGTAATGTGAGTTTCCTAAACAATCATAATTTTTTTTTTATCTGACAAAAATGTTTTCATGTTTCTAGCTAGGTTGCTTTTACACTTATCACTCCCATTTATTGCTTTTCTATTTATTTTTTTTCCTTTTTCTTTTTCTGATAAATTCTT
The DNA here is from genome assembly GCF_020283565.1 of Trifolium pratense. Classification (NCBI taxonomy): domain Eukaryota; kingdom Viridiplantae; phylum Streptophyta; class Magnoliopsida; order Fabales; family Fabaceae; genus Trifolium; species Trifolium pratense. The sequence continues at coordinate 29,011,634 of NC_060060.1, read as the reverse complement.
CTGCTATGTCTAGTTAAGATATTAAGGTTTTTTTCTTGATTTTTTTTTAAGGTCTAAAATGTGTATTTTTCCTGTTCCATTAGTTTTTTTTTTTTTTTTTTTTATGTGTACTAAGAATTAATAGTGTATGTTCTTTCTTGTTTCTAGCTAGTTTTTTTATGTTCTTGTTTCATCTTGTTAATGAAATGCACTAGTGATTTATGTGTTTTAGATCTTATTCATGATTTTCCTGCAATTCTCAATTGGTTGGTGAAGAAGTTTAAAAGCCATGTAAATTGTCAAATCTGAATTTAGTATATGACCAACTTTTTAAAAAAATTTATGATTTTTCGAACTTAAGAACTCAATAGTAAATAGCCCCACCAAAATTTTCATTTCATTTCCCTTGCATTTACTTGTACTAGTAAGTTATAATGAGTGAACATGTTGTTATCTGATTTTTATGTAGAGATCACACATGGTCCTCCATACAATTTTTCTTCTAAAGTTTGGTCCCTAAGACCCTAACCTTTGAGTCTTTGTGTTGTACTTAATTATCCATCTATTTGGAAGTTAAGACCCACACATTGTCCTTGATGTTCATGTGCTTCCTTACATCACTACCTCAAATCTTTAATAATCCGTACATGGTCATTTAATCTTATTTTATGATTTTTCTTATCATCTCTTCATGGCTAATACTTTTTATAATTATTATTTTAGAGTTAATTTTTAGTGTATTATTGTTTTGTATGATGAGTTAGTACCATGCAAGAATTGTGATGTCTACATTGTGCAATTTCTTTGGAAGAACACATTAGGCCCACCCACTTATTCAACATAGAGAACACTATTTGATTAGGACATTGTCTCTTGAGTTGTTTCTCTCAACTTTAACAAATTTAGTAATGATTCCTCTAGTATTAGCAATGTTGCATTGATATTTTGAATGCTAATCCCCACTAATCAAATTATATAGAATTTAATAATTTAGATGTTTGGCATTTTTATTACATTAATGGATTTGAGAATATGGGATTAGAGAACATGCTTTTTTGCACTTGACTCTCACTTTGGGATTTTCTTTTTATTTTTTATGATAATGATAGATTACCATTCCCCACTGAGACAACTCATTACTCATGTGTGGAAAATGTTAATTTTTAACAAAGTTTTGTGATGTAAAAATCAGTTTGCCATTTTGCAGTTACGATTAAGTCCCACATTTCATGAGATATAGCTGAACATGTCTATATAAGTATGCGAAATTCTTACTTTACAAGTCAGTTTTGTATAGTTCAGTTAAGTTTAACCTAAATTTTAAGATAGTTATATAGTTAATTCAAGATTTGTTGGGCTATCAGCTATCGGGGTCACTCTTGTTATGCTTCAGATGTTTAGACTTACTTGAGACAAATGCGCTGAGTCTCACGTTAGATAAAATATGATAATCCAAAATATACATCTCATTGGAGTATATATTTGCCTTTGTCAATATCTTGAGAAGGTAGTTATTTCAACCTTATCTCAGCTTCAATACTCAAGTGTTATAAAAATGTACAACAAAGATTTTCAGTGATTTTAAAGTATACATGTTCCAATTGTTCTATATATGTGAACTAACACTTTTTAAACACAAATGCAACTATTATGCTTTTATTAGTACTTTAATTTTATGTGGATCCATGCCTTATTTTTGTGTTTATATCAATGTGGTATGTGGATATATTTAATGTCCTTTATGTATATAATACTATATATCTACATTAAAAGTCAAATATGAGATATGATGTTGGACAATGTTGGTGCCTTATCTAACATGTCCTAACAAAAGAGAATTGAAAAATGTTTGGTATATGAATGTGTTATTTATGTGATTTAATGTACAAGTGAGATCCACTAGGAAAAGATTCCTTGTATTGTACCTTGTGAATCTTCCATTTTATAGACTTTAAATTAAATACTTTCATGTCCTTTTTTATCTTGGTCTAAAATATTAAATATCTCATTCATTTCAACATTGCAAGATATCATAATTTGATTAATCCATTTATGCAGAAGAGTGTATTTACCAGCTGGGTTTCAGTTTTAATGCCTGGAGAAGAGATTCCCACATTCATTGCTCATCCTGCACCGGTACCGTGTTGTCCCGAACGAATTTCATGGCCTTCTCATCAGCATACAACATTGCATAGTTCCACTTCCAATGTCCTGCCTAATAATATCAATCATGTATGAATGAGAGAATTAAATGTGACAATGTTGTGCAATCTGCATATGAAAATCAAGGAGTTTGGTGAATATTAATTTATGTGTAACATTCATCAAATTTTATCCAAATGAGCTTTCTATATAGCTTATATCATGAATGTATATAGGATTTAGTTTAGGTGATTCTCAATGGGTGATCAAGTGATGTGATCTTTCTAGTATGTATGTGAGTTTTTTCTCCTAGTATTTTTTCATCTTGTTTTCATTTTATAATTTCTTGAAAATAAAAAACAAGCTCTTTTTTTTTTCCCGAAAGAGATAACATTCTAATATAAAAATTCCACACTGACCAACAGTCAGCCGACTAAATACAGAGTATAGATATACATAGAGCTCAAAAAGATGAGCCCGGATTTTAAATGTCGTTACTTTTGCTGTCCTACTAGTTACTCAAATATTATCCGTGACTTAAGTAGCAAACGCCTTTTTTTTTTCTTTCCCAAAACATCCTATTTTTACACATCCGCTACTTAAGTCGCAGATGTGTAAAAATAGGACGCGCCGAGTAACCAGTAGGGTGTCAAAAGTTACTCTTAAATGAATGCATTTTCATAAGGCTCTTGATTTTTTTTTTAAATGGGCTTTATGAAAAAAAATTAATTGGGCCTATCAAAATATAGTGCCTTCTAATAAATTATTTTTAACAAAAATACTATATAATTATAAGATACTCACATAGTACTTAGCAAGGACAGATAGGGTGAGGCTAGCAGTTGCAGTAGTTGAGATTTGGTGAAAAGGATGGGAGCTTGATGGTCAACCCATGGTGATGCAAAAATTGAAAAAGGTGTCCTATGTTTTTTCCCTTTGTTCAGTCCTATAAAGTATTATTAGATGTATATTTATTTTGACACAAAGTATTACATGTAGATAGATTTTGCATTACTAAATTATGACAATTTAAAAAGTATAATTGAATGTAATTATTTGCTTGTTTGGTTCTTTGACAAAAATGAGTAATTTCAATTTCATAAAGGTGTTGACTACATTACTTCAAAAATAAAAATATTGTTTCATCCAAATACAAGGTGGGGCTTTTAACTCATCTCTTCACCTCGAGTGCTATTAGGTTTGATACGTGGATATAAATGATAGGTGCTCTGATTATGAAAATCAGATTACAATAGATTTTGAAGAAGACTTTGATACCATATTTAAATTTTGGTTGAGTTTAAAACTCTATAAAACCATTTTATACGGTGAAGATTACCCCCAACTTATCTATAACGATGGATTAGATTCAATCTAAATTCTTAAAATTTGAACTATACAACCCTTTGATCATTTAAGTTTTGTTGTGTTAATGTCTTGTAGCAAAATGTCAGTGTTCTCTTTAGTAAATCAATAGTTTTATTTGTAGATATTTCCTTCATATCCTTCTCTTTAATCAAGTAGTACTTTATTGAATTATGTTTGACATAGTGTATCTCTGTCTTGGGCTTATTTGCATGGATCTGTTGCAAGGCTTCTGCATGCTTGAGGCCCATATGCCTCCTTCTTGAGTCAAACCCTTTTGACCCAAAAAAAAAAAAAAAATCCGCGGCCACGGTACAACAAAGTAACATAAGTTAACTTGAAAGGTAATGGTGCAACAAGTTAGAGACGTAAAAAACGTATTTATCACCTAAAAAATTTAAAGGACCTAACTATTACAAAAAAAAATAAAAATTAAAGACCCCAAATATATTTATCCCTTTTAATTTTACATATAAGAGGTCTCAAATTGTCCTTTAGACTATAAATAAATATTTCAAAGCAGAATTATGGACAAATTTTATGAGGTGTTGGAACTTAAAAAGGGTGCATTGCACAACCAAATTTATACTACAATACAACATATGAGAATAATACAATTTCTGCACAAAAACAAAAACTTATAATAAAACAATTGAATAAGACTTATACAATTTCTTTGTCTTCATTCTCATAATTTGATCTCAGTTGAATTGAATCTTTCACTCACTGTCACAGTACCATAGATAAATAATTTAGTAGAGACTGAATCGTAAATGGCAGAGACGCAATCTTTCCTAACAAGCCAAATTGGTGCAGTGGAAGAAACCCATTCGCAGAGAAGAAAAAGATATTAACACTGCAAATATCAATTTTCACCACTTTGCATTTACGTTTTCTTCTATCCAAATGCTTATGTTTGGAAGTTGGGACAGATCACCCATACTCTCTCTACTTCATATAACTTGGTCATGAAAATTGACCTTTCCCTTCAACTTCGATTAATAATTTGTTTGATAGGAGTATACTATAAAATTAGGATTAGGATATGATAAAATTATCATACTATAAAATTATAGTATAATAATATATAGCACACGTCTCTCCATTTAACTTATATTCGGATAAGACCTATTGAATTTTGAGAGATCCGTGTTTATGAGTTATGAAAATGATAAATCCTTAAAAACGGTAACTATGCCACGCCACATGTAGTTTTACACCATTTACTATCTTGCAGATATCCATTATTTGTAATTTCGTGGTTGTATAATTCATGGTTGCTCCACGATAAGTTTCTAATTTCTATAATCTCTATTTTATATTATTCTCATTAATGTGATGTTTATAATTCTGAATAGGTCCAATTTTACAACAACTACACTATTAGAGTATTAATGTGATGTTGTCGAATATGAATCATTTATTACGCTCTTTCCTCGTATCCTCTCTGTTGTCCACTTTATCCGTCTAGCTCTCATATTTTTTATCTCTCAAAATTATTTTCTTCTCCGTTAACCAAAATGAAAATTGTTTTAGAAGGATTCGGATCTTCTTCCGTCTTTCCTCTCCAGTTTTATATTCAGTGCATATTTGAATAATCTTAACCGGGGCAGTTTCTACTCCGTTTAACATATTCTTTGCTATCTATTATACTATAATATTATTATTGACTACTAACATTTAATAAAATAGTATCATTCAGTGGCCGAAGAGAATTCAAACCCCTTTTAAAAATACAAGTTACATAGTAGTTCCTTGACAATAGTATTCCCTCAATTCTTGTTTACTCCTCATTTTTTAAGAATAATTTTGTTCTTTGTTGCCTATTGTTTTCAAAGCTCAAAATGCTATATTAATTGTTAATTTTTTAATATATCATTAAGTATTTATAGTAGAAAAGGAAATATACATAATGAGATAATTAATAGTTAACAATATAACAGGGAAAAAAAACAAATTATTTCATCAAAACAAATAAAATTTAATACAAGTTACTACTTAGTGATTGGATCCTCTCTTTCACCCTGCTCTCCGTATCCCCTTTTTTATATCTTTCGCATATTAGTAGTAGAATTTGGATCCTCTCATTCACTCTCCTCTCTATCTCTCTCTTAATCTCACTCTCTCTCATTATTATTTTAAAACTTTTTATTAAAGAGAGAGATTAAAATTAAGAAAAAGATAGAGAGAATTGAGAGAGATGGAGAGGAGAGTGAAGGAGATCATCCAATTACTAAAAAAAAGGAGGATATAATTTTTCTATACAAACTTTTTTCTTTTAATTTCATAATTTAGAGGCTTGTTACTTGTTAGCATTCTCCAACTTAATATCACTATTAATTAAATCAATTAACTAAAGAAAGTACATAAATTTATAATTCATACTTAGCAACTATGATTTGCAATCAATTAAGTTCATCAAACCTAAAGAAAAATGAAGCATTCCAATGACACAAGTGGATTTTCCAGTGACTCATCATTTGTTGTTGATGGCCATTTACTCTCCATTGTTGAATTCTCCATTTTCCGGCCATCATTTTCCGGCGCGGCGGTTCTTCCCTTCCCCGGCGACTGATTCATTCTTCTTGCAGATAAGCTCCGACCCACTACAGATCTCGTTGACCCATTGTCGGTCCGAGTCGCCGGCGACCTAGATCGCCGGCCGGAATTTTCGCCGGAGTCTCGCCGGAGAGGCTGATTCTTCATTCCACCATTACCCATTTGATCTCTCTTTTGAACAATCCTCACCGACCCACCATTTCTTTTCGCCGGAGATTGCTCCGACCTTCTCACCGGCGACTTCCCCGCCGTCCAATCTCGTTTTTCACCGGAAAAGGTACGATTTTTGCGCATTTTAGCGGGAGATCCATTGACCCTTTTGCAAGATTCTTCATCCTCTTCTCTCCGATCAGTTGCAGTGATTGTAGAAACACTTTCACTCAAACTACAAACCTCGGAAACTTCAGAGATCTCATCAATTTTGTAGTACGGTTTCTCAATCTTACTATTCTCTCTATCAAATTTTTCAAAACATTTTGGCTTTTCAACTTCAAAATTGAATCTTTCATTTGGTTTCTTCCATTTGGATGTTTCAGACAACACTTCCTTAACTGTTTCTTCTTCAACAGAAGGAGGTGCTCTGTTTTCTAAACCTTTGACATGAGAAATGCTAGATCTTGATGGTTGAAAATCATTGTTTTTTGTTTCTGACAATAAAGATCTGTTACTACTAGCACAACAACCCATTTTGGTTTTTACAATTGTTAACTTTTTGTGTTGGTGAAACTACTATGTCCTATGTCCTATGTTATACTATGTTGTTGTTCACTTGTTTGTGTTGAAAACAAAGATACGATATATCATAGGTTGTAAAAATTTGGTTGGTGTGTTATGGAAAAGGTAGCTATCTACTAAGTCTAGTGTCTCTTGAAATTGTGACTAGTTGAAGAAGAAGATTGAATGAGAGAAGAGATGTAAAAAGCAAGAAATGGTAGTTAGAAAAAAGAGAGGGAGCTAGCTAGCTATGTGTACATGTCAATGGATGGAAAGCATTTATTTATTGTAAGATCTATAAATATTACAGTCACGCAAGTGCTAGTACACTTACAATGGACAAGTAGTAAACATTAAATACATTGACAATGATAAATAAAAGAAGAATAGTATAACTAAATTTTAATTTTAGAATATGTCTAAGTCTTGACTTATAACCTTTCTAGTTACACATGAACAACTACTCAAGCTTCTAGTATTGGATTTGGATATAGTTAGGGAAGATATGATTGTTCGATTTTAATCGGACGATTAAGATATAAAGCAGTTATATAATTTGATTAAATTTTTTTTATATTTGGATCGTTCGATCTTAATTATAAGGTTAAATCTTTCTTAACTACCTGTAATCTGAATCCTTCTTAACCGTGCTGGTATTTAGACATGGAGAGTGAAAAATAACTGACTTCCTCAATGAGTATAAGTTTTATTTTTGAAGCTTCCTCAAAGTGAATTTTTTCAAGTGTCTCGAATTATTTCTTAAATCTTGGAGTTTTGAATACTCAGTTGATGACACTATACCTTTTGAAGCCAATCAAAATTTACAATGACCTTGGCTTTTTCTCATAATGGTAATTGGATTTGTGGGATTAACAATATTAAATTTGGGGGGTTAACATAATCTCAATTAAATTTTATCTATTTCTTAAGATCAATAACCTTAAGCCTATTCAAATATCTTTTAACTTTAAATTTTAGTGATTTTTCTTTTGAAACATAGATTTTTGTGATGTAGTTGTCATATTACAACCTCATCTTTATTTTTTTTATTATTTAAACAAACGTTCTTATTGTTGAAGTTGTTTATATTTATATTTTGAGTTCTACATTATACAAATTTTTGGTGTATAAATGTGTTTGACAACATTTAATCTTCATTATTTGAGGTCGCTTTTAAGATGAGACACAAGCTCATCTATCTAACATGTATGATATTTATTAACGGACTTCTAGTAAATACATAAATAATAGTCTCATTTTTTTTAACTTCGAATATGGAGTATTAAATATTACCTCATTCGTTCTAATGACTTATTTTTGACTTAGTGTACTATTTATATGACTTAATTTGACCTTATTTTTTTACTAGTATATATGTGCAAATATTAACATATGATATGTTGTTTGATTCGTCTCGATTAGTATTTTCAAAATATATAATTTTTATAATTTTTAATAATAAATAATAAAATATATTAACGATCAAAATTGTACATCGACAAACATAATAGTGGTAAAACAAGTCATTTATTTTGGGACCATAGATTGAAAAACAATTAACATATGAGATTAGGGTGCTTCTATGGTGAGGCCAGTAAAATGGCCTCATTAGTGAGGCCAATTGAATTGCCCAATAGAATTTTAAGTGATGCCACATCAGCTCTACATTGTAATGAAGGTACATGATAAGACTTTTTACTGAAAAGTTTAATTATTGCACACAAGTCCCTCATAAACTTAACAATTATTTAGAATAATTTACAAATAAAAACAAGTTTTAATTGTCATTTAAAATTAGTTAGATAAAAATTTACAATATGTTTTATTTGACAAAATTTATTTTGTAATTGAAAACCTTAAAGCCGACTCGTTCTTCATCCTCCATCGTATTGTTCTTTTTTCTTCATCCCTGAATTCCACCTGTTCTTCATCCTCCATCTTCTCCGTCGTATTATCTTCATCCTCCATCTTCTCCATCGTATTCTTTTTTGTTTGGAATAGACCGTTCGATCTTATTGTAACTCTTCCATTCGACTTGGTTGTGTTGGTTGTCGTTCTACTGGTTTGAAGCATTACTGCAACGTCCTCGTGTCCTGTCACAGATATGTTGTTCGCAAAATTATCTTTATTTTAATTTTCATTGAATTGGGGTATTTATTGTTAGCCAGAAAACGATCGATTTGGAATTAGGTTTGTATTTAAAATTGAAGTTGATTTGTTACCCTGCAGAAACGATCAATTTGGGGATTAGGGTTGTATTTAAAATTGACTATGATTGTAGTTGTTACCCAGAAAATTATGGAATTGGGGATTAGGGTTGTATTTAAAATTGACTATGATTGTAGTTGTTACCCAGAAAATTATGGAATTGGGGATTAGGGTTTGTATGTTTCAAATGCTTAAATTCTGAATTTGAATATAGTGATATTATATTGAAAAGTTTAATCAAAAGTGAATGTGTAGTGTTTGATTTGAATTGGAAATTTACATGTTGATACTGTGTTAACACTTTGTATGTGTTTCAATTGAATAGCTGCTGTTGTGAAGTCAACTATGATTTCTCTACTGAGCAAACGCAATGCATGGTCTGATATTCTCAGTATAGAAAGGAAACAACGGAGAAAACAATTGACAAGTTTGAAGTTGAAGGGCTTAGCATAGGAAATAGTTGCATAGGAAATAGTTGCCTGTAAAATTGAGATAAGCTCAACTAGTTTATACAACAATGATCTATATAAGCTGAATAATAATGTAAAGCATTGTGTTACAATTCAAGGTTATACAATGTACCTTAAAGCTTTGTAATTTGAGTTATACAATGATATCGTAGATAATGCCTTGTAATAGAGTTCAATTTTACATGCACGATCTTAACAAATGTATACATTCATATTTATATACAATGATAAATTTGTGATTGATTGCTTTATATTGACTTGTTTTGTTAGATAGTAACATATGTTTCATTTTAATTTCAAACAGTTTGGAGGAATATGCACCATAGAAGAGTTAGAGATGAAGGAGAGCAGGTGAAAGCTAACGTTAGGTTTCATTAGCCAGACAAAGGAGGTATGTTTAATATTTAAAGTCCAAAAATGTTATGTGTGTGTGTGTATGTGTTCATGTAACTTTTTCTTAGTGAGTGTTGAATTATGCTGGAGTTCCAAATTAGTAGTTCCAAATTAGTAATGTACTAGTAATTTGCAAAATAATGTTATGTGTATAGCACAAACCCAAGTACTGACCAAAGTGCTGTTAATATCCAAGATAATATCCAAACATAACATTGAAAATCAAACATAGAACGCAACCAACGTAATAGCCAAAACACTTGAAAAAACTGAAAAAACTAGAGTCGACACAAATATCGAAATCAAAAACCACGACAGACATATCAAATTATCCAAAATACAACCCAAAATTCAAATTAAAAATCAAATCAAGCATAATGCCCCAAAGTTTCACGCCTTAACCACCATAGAACACAATTTCAAACTTTAACCAACGCCTTCCTTTTCTTCCACTGAACATCCCAATGTTTTGCAGCCTTCGACACGAGTTCATTCACCAACACATTATTAGCTGATTGACAGATAAAAAGAGCTAGTTTCATCCTTGTGGCTGTAACAACCTAAGATTACAGTAATAAAAACAGTTAGTTAAATTAGAAATATAATTAGAGGGACAAAGTATAAGAAATAATATATAATGACCATTAGTTTAACTTACAGTTACGTTTTGATACTCATTCATGAATGCACACTCAATCATCCATTTTGCCACCCATACTCCACAGTCGTTTCTATAGGCAGTCATTACAAAGCAAGTGTTATACTCACAGGTAAAGTTCAATAAATTTAAAATATAAAAAGGGTTTTATGAGACGTACGAGCCTGGTCGCTGATGTGCGAGGCCAGTAGGCTGAATAAGGTTATAGTTTGTGATTAAATATTGATGCAACTTAGGATCCAGTACACCAATTGAATCATGAAGCAGTATTTTCTCCAGAAATATAGCCTGAGAATATTGGAAAACCAATTTTGAAAAAAAAAGCATATATTTGAATGTAAAACTTAGTAGGTAACAATAAAGTATAGATAAGAATATATACCACTGTCATTATGGAATGACGTCTGTTATGATATCTTTCTTCAGTAGGCATAGAGTCCAACCATAAAAGTTTTCTATCCAACAAATCAACAACCAGTAGATACCAGTGTGATCCTTCGTCGTTTATAGGGATAAAAATCTGTAAACAATCTAATATTTAGTCATGCGAACATAATTATCAAAAGCTACTTAACAAATATTGTTGTAAAGTAAAATGTTAACCTTGGAAACATGACTTTTTGGTTTCAGGAAGTTATGTTGATATTTTACCCTAACTTGATCAGCTGAGTGTTTGGATTCCAGAGCATATTGCTTAAAAAAAGATGTAATTTAAGTCAATAATTAATACTTAACAGATGTAAATTTAATAGTTGGGTTAGTGGCAATCACCGCAAAATCCGTAGGCATATACCAAACCCTCCTTGTTTTGCCCATTTTATCCTGAAGCCAATTTGATCTGGCAACTACTAGATTAAGAATCTGTACAGATAAATATAAATGATATTAGATATAAATTATATTAAACTTCTGTATGGAACATTGTAATTAAAAAAAAATATAACCTCTTGGTCAACAGGGCATCTAGGCATAAGAGACTTAAGTGTTTTCCTATCTCCAAAGACACCTGATGTAGTTCTAACCAGAACCTCATCACTACAAACAATAGTTGGTGTGCAATGTTAGTTATTATGAAATGCAATGTCATAAACAACTATAAATGCAGAATTATATGGTACAAAAAGACTGACCCCAGTAGCTGATGATCATCTTTCATAAAGATGTATGCAGCTGTGTAAGTACATATGTCGTTCAATTGCATTTTTTGAGTCGGTCGAAACGTCATTGGCATCCACTGTTATTAAATAGGTATAAAATTAAAACTGTGGTAAGTAAATAAAATTCATATAAAGGTTTGCTTTGTTGTAGTTAAAAAAAATGAAATTAGTTAAGTCTTACTTCAGGAATATAAAAAGGAACGTCGGCACCCTCGTATCCAAACGCACTTGTTGGATGGAAGTTCAAGTTAAAATCATGGTCATCATCTTGTTCTGGTTGACAGAATAGATTCCTCCTAATCCTGTCTAACTGATATGCATCAATAAAAACCTCTCCGTCATCGTTAGGCTTCATTTTTGGTGGGGCAGATGTTGTTCCCTTGGTCATATTAAAAATTGGCTTGGTTATTTTTCTAGTTGTTTCTGCCCGTTTTTTAACCGGACGTTTACGGTCCATCTCAGGAGTCGAGGCGGTGGACTCGTAATCTGTTTCGTTGTCGCTTTCATCGATCCTTCGGCTACTATTGTATTTACTGCACAAACAAATAAAGTCAGATGAACATACAAACCTAAAAAAACTACAACTAACCAGATGAACCCCTTATGAACCATTTGAACAAACCATTAGTGGTACATACAAACCTAAAAAACTACAACTAACCAGATGAACCCGTTATAAACCCTAAAAATGTAGTATGATACAAACTAATTAAAAATACGATACCAAACCTAAAAATTCAGTAAACATACTACCACAGGGTGTTGCTCTTAGTATGTGGTGTGTGACAGCTTTTGGGTTGTAGTCAAAACTTAAGTATTGTCTAAGTATTTGCAGATTTTTTAACTAAAAAATTTGTCCATATTTGTAGAGTTAAAAATGGTTCTGATTTAAAAAAATAAAGTATAGTTAAAAATGGTTCTGATTTATAAAAAGAAAGTAAAATTAGGGTTCATTAGCAAAATACATTGCCAAAGTCCCTAAGTTGAAGAATATAAGACGGAAGAGGAATGACAACAACCATAGGTAAAATATATCTGCAAACATTACCTGGATGATAGGTCAATAACCTTTTTTTCGAAGCTATCTTTGCGAGTTTCAGTCTCAGAGTAATGCTTACTAATTTCAATAGAGTGAGTGGTAGTCTTTGTTGTCATCTTAACTGTATTGTTTGTTGCATCTGTTTCAGGTATTTTTTGTTTGGTGCGTCTACTTGGCCTGGGAGGAGAAGGTCTTCTCATTTTGAAGAATATGAAGTTGAGAAGAGGAGCAGGTGTTTAGGATTGCAACTGAAGCTAGGAAGTAAAATTAAGTTGCTTTCTTCCTTTGTGTTGTAATCGAAATTAATGGTAACTGAACGGTTGGAGTTAATAGTAGGAGTTATCCGATTTCGAAGTCATCCACGTGTATTTACTCCGGTCAGTAAATATCTAAGTCATTAGCATTAGGGTAAGATGTTAAGTCAAAGAACCTAAAAAATTGAACTACTCCGATTTCGAAGTCATCCACGTGTATTTACTCCGGTGAGTAAATATCTAAGTCATTAGCATTAGGGTAAGATGTTAAGTCAAAGAACCTAAAAAATTGAACTACTCCGATTTCGAAGTCATCCACGTGTATTTACTCCGGTGAGTAAATATCTAAGTCATTAGCATTAGGGTAAGATGTTAAGTCAAAGAACCTAAAAAATTGAACTACTCCGATTTCGAAGTCATCCACGTGTATTTACTCCGGTGAGTAAATATCTATGTCATTAGCATTAGGGTAAGATGTTAAGTCAAAGAACCTAAAAAATTGAACTACTCCGATTTCGAAGTCATCCACGTGTATTTACTCCGGTGAGTAAATATCTAAGTCATTAGCATTAGGGTAAGATGTTAAGTCAAAGAACCTAAAAAATTGAACTACTCCGATTTCGAAGTCATCCACGTGTATTTACTCCGGTGAGTAAATATCTAAGTCATTAGCATTAGGGTAAGATGTTAAGTCAAAGAACCTAAAAAATTGAACTACTCCGATTTCGAAGTCATCCACGTGTATTTACTCCGGTGAGTAAATATCTAAGTCATTAGCATTAGGGTAAGATGTTAAGTCAAAGAACCTAAAAAATTGAACTACTCCGATTTCGAAGTCATCCACGTGTATTTACTCCGGTGAGTAAATATCTAAGTCATTAGCATTAGGGTAAGATGTTAAGTCAAAGAACCTAAAAAATTGAACTACTCCGATTTCGAAGTCATCCACGTGTATTTACTCCGGTGAGTAAATATCTAAGTCATTAGCATTAGGGTAAGATGTTAAGTCAAAGAACCTAAAAAATTGAACTACTCCGATTTCGAAGTCATCCACGTGTATTTACTCCGGTGAGTAAATATCTAAGTCATTAGCATTAGGGTAAGATGTTAAGTCAAAGAACCTAAAAAATTGAACTACTCCGATTTCGAAGTCATCCACGTGTATTTACTCCGGTCAGTAAATATCTAAGTCATTAGCATTAGGGTAAGATGTTAAGTCAAAGAACCTAAAAAATTGAACTACTCCGATTTCGAAGTCATCCACGTGTATTTACTCCGGTCAGTAAATATCTAAGTCATTAGCATTAGGGTAAGATGTTAAGTCAAAGAACCTAAAAAATTGAACTACTCCGATTTCGAAGTCATCCACGTGTATTTACTCCGGTGAGTAAATATCTAAGTCATTAGCATTAGGGTAAGATGTTAAGTCAAAGAACCTAAAAAATTGAACTACTCCGATTTCGAAGTCATCCACGTGTATTTACTCCGGTGAGTAAATATCTAAGTCATTAGCATTAGGGTAAGATGTTAAGTCAAAGAACCTAAAAAATTGAACTACTCCGATTTCGAAGTCATCCACGTGTATTTACTCCGGTGAGTAAATATCTAAGTCATTAGCATTAGGGTAAGATGTTAAGTCAAAGAACCTAAAAAATTGAACTACTCCGATTTCGAAGTCATCCACGTGTATTTACTCCGGTGAGTAAATATCTAAGTCATTAGCATTAGGGTAAGATGTTAAGTCAAAGAACCTAAAAAATTGAACTACTCCGATTTCGAAGTCATCCACGTGTATTTACTCCGGTGAGTAAATATCTAAGTCATTAGCATTAGGGTAAGATGTTAAGTCAAAGAACCTAAAAAATTGAACTACTCCGATTTCGAAGTCATCCACGTGTATTTACTCCGGTGAGTAAATATCTAAGTCATTAGCATTAGGGTAAGATGTTAAGTCAAAGAACCTAAAAAATTGAAACTACTCCGATTTCGAAGTCATCCACGTGTATTTACTCCGGTGAGTAAATATCTAAGTCATTAGCATTAGGGTAAGATGTTAAGTCAAAGAACCTAAAAAATTGAACTACTCCGATTTCGAAGTCATCCACGTGTATTTACTCCGGTGAGTAAATATCTAAGTCATTAGCATTAGGGTAAGATGTTAAGTCAAAGAACCTAAAAAATTGAACTACTCCGATTTCGAAGTCATCCACGTGTATTTACTCCGGTGAGTAAATATCTAAGTCATTAGCATTAGGGTAAGATGTTAAGTCAAAGAACCTAAAAAATTGAACTACTCCGATTTCGAAGTCATCCACGTGTATTTACTCCGGTGAGTAAATATCTAAGTCATTAGCATTAGGGTAAGATGTTAAGTCAAAGAACCTAAAAAATTGAACTACTCCGATTTCGAAGTCATCCACGTGTATTTACTCCGGTGAGTAAATATCTAAGTCATTAGCATTAGGGTAAGATGTTAAGTCAAAGAACCTAAAAAATTGAACTACTCCGATTTCGAAGTCATCCACGTGTATTTACTCCGGTCAGTAAATATCTAAGTCATTAGCATTAGGGTAAGATGTTAAGTCAAAGAACCTAAAAAATTGAACTACTCCGATTTCGAAGTCATCCACGTGTATTTACTCCGGTGAGTAAATATCTAAGTCATTAGCATTAGGGTAAGATGTTAAGTCAAAGAACCTAAAAAATTGAACTACTCCGATTTCGAAGTCATCCACGTGTATTTACTCCGGTCAGTAAATATCTAAGTCATTAGCATTAGGGTAAGATGTTAAGTCAAAGAACCTAAAAAATTGAACTACTCCGATTTCGAAGTCATCCACGTGTATTTACTCCGGTCAGTAAATATCTAAGTCATTAGCATTAGGGTAAGATGTTAAGTCAAAGAACCTAAAAAATTGAACTACTCCGATTTCGAAGTCATCCACGTGTATTTACTCCGGTGAGTAAATATCTAAGTCATTTTTTTTAAATTTTTACTATTCACGTTAAAAATTTAAAAAATTAAGTACAAACAAACACACACCTGCGTGGAAACCAAAAAGTTTTCTTCCAAACAGGTACTATTACCACACCACATATGCGTGGAAACCAAAAAGGCTTCCTTTTGTTGGAATAGATATCATTCATCATTGCAACCTAAAAAGGTTGTTCATTCTCCAACAAAGGGAACCACTTCATCGTGTGAAACCCTTACCATTCTTGTTAAGCGTCCGAGGCGGAAAAACGGAGCAACCGGCGCAACGACAACGAATGGCGTCCTCGTCCAGACAAAGGTTTGTCCTTCTTACTTTTTGTCATCGTTTTTGTTATCGATTTACATCCTATTTGTGTTCTTTGTTGTCGTTGGTTTCATTGATACTGTTCGTATCTACTAAGTTCATTAAGTTCATTCATGAGTAAATTCCTAAGTAGGAGAATTGCTTCGTTATTGTTTATAAAGACTTAGTTACATGATAAAGTGATTTGAGAGTAAATGCATTCAACAAGATCTGCATGTTGATAAAGTGATTTGATAGTAGATTTTTTTTTTTTTTTTTTAAACGATGTTTATTTACCTTCAATTACCAAGATCTGAAACGTTGATGCTATGTTATACTTCCAATGTGTTGTCTTATTTGTAAACGATGTTATCATTATCAGACGTTGTTGGTGATTATTGGTTATGTTCTGTGTTCATGCACTGGTACTATATGATGATGTTGTTTATTTATGTTGATTTAGGAATGTAAGTATGAACCCAGTCAAACCAGAGCCTGTTGACGTAATATGGTTAAGTTCAGATGACGAAGGTGATAATGTTTATCAGAGGTCTCAGAGGTTTGAGAGGAGGGTTGCTAATAGGGATGCTAATAGGGATGCTAATAGGGTTGCTAATAGTGTTGCTAACAATGTTGCTCAAAGGACTGCTAACAATGTTGCTAACAATGCTGGTAAGAGGAGGGTGGATAACAATGTTGCTCAAAGAGTGATTAAGGACAGGAATGAAATCTGTGAATGGATAACACAAGTTACACCAGCTATGCAGAATTTGAAGAGGAAACAAACACTGGTATTAGTTCACATTTGGTGCATTCTCAATTATGTATCACTTGTTATTTACTTTGTCTTACTGACTAATAATCTTGATTATCTTATATTTGGTGCAGCACATTCCTGCGTGGGTTGTGAAGCGTGCTCTAAAAGACAAGTGCGAGATTTACTTGCGATCTGCAGAGACGAAACGTACATATGACTGTGCTATTTTGGATCCGGGACGCTCGTCGCAGAGATACATTGGAGATGGTTGGTATTGATGATAAATTTCGCAAGTGCACGAAAATCACGTAGTAATAAAAATATCGATCCACAGGGATTGTGTGATCAAACTAGTCGAATCGTGTTCATAGACATTATACAGAAAATACACATAAATTGGGGGTATGTTGAGTAATGAATTGCTAGAAAATGTGCTTTGATAATATGGAAAAGCGAGGTAGAATCATCGGAATCATCTAGTCTATAGCTAACCGCATGCAACCTACAATGTAACAAGATCTACTCAAGTGTTCACAACTAGATCGACAAATTAGTGAATCGCAATCTCTTGTCAAAATCCACTCTATTCGTTGTCGATACTCCCCCGATCTCTCGGGCGGAAGCTACCTACAACGAATGATGTTAACGTGCGTCAATCGTTCGCTACACTCTATGCCTCAATCTCTCGACCGGAGACACTCGAGTGCTCAATACAATTCAGTTCAGACATTAAATCAATACTCTCGCACGTGACTTAACTCAAAATCATTACAACACTAATGAAGGATTATAAAGCATTAGAAACAGACTTGAATTGAATGAACACTATAAAGAGAGTATGATCTTACACAATTGCAGGTTACATTCAGCTGAACTACATCCTAAACTATCCTAGATTCTACCTCCGAGGGAGTTTAGCTCCTCATCGTTCTTCGTACGCTTCCTCGCTTCATCGCCACGGCTTGTGAATCCATGATCTGATGCGCTTGGAGCTCTCCGCTGGAGTGTGAATCACGATCTTCAAGTTCCAAAACCAGAATGTAGTGAAAAGATGCAGAATTTTCCAACCCGAAAACAGAATTATGCAGAAAATATATATACAGAATGCAACCACGCCGCGCGCCAGATCTACCACGCCGCGCGTGGTTGCAAATCCATCAACTACGCCGCGCGTGGTAACAGAATCACGCGGCGCGTGATCAAGTCAGAGAACAATCTTCATCTTCAGCAAAGCTTTACGCCGCGCGTGGTAAGGCATCACGCCGCGCGTAGTCAAGTCAGAGAGCAACCCAGTTCCTGAACAAAGCTTCACGCCGCGCGTGGTCAGGTATCACGCCGCGCGTGATCAAAGTAAAAATCCTGGCTCCCTGTGAGCTCCATCACGCGGCGCGTGATGGCCTACGCCCCCAGCGTAGTGAAAATCATTCATTTCCTGCAGTTTTTCCTGTTTTCTTGCAAAACAAGTAATCAAGCAAATGGTTAGATTTCTCTTATATTTATTGCTAAAAACCTACTAAAATGCATCTAATGTTGCTAAAATAGGCATGGATTAGAGAGTGTGACGATTTGTCATCACAACCCCAAACTTAAACCTTTCCTTGTCCTCAAGGAAACAACTTTTACCTCAAGCTTTTCTGTCAAGACCTTGGCATTTTCCTTAAATTCACTCGAATCATACATACGTGAGACTCGCCTGATGATCAATGATCCACCTGCACACATTGCTCAATTGCACAACCGTTCCCGCAAGGCATTTTCAAGTAGTTCACACTTTTCGACCAAAGCTCTATGATTTCATCACACTACTCACATGCACTCTTCAGTTTTTGGTAATTCACTCAAATCAACACATCAATGCAAGTCAACAATAATTTTGCAAGTAGTCTAAGAATTCATTCGGTTCACTTTGTGCACACACATTAGAGGTCTTTTAGGGTTATAACGTGGCTTGGCTAGGGTGGATGGTGACATTTTGGGATAAGTAGTAGAAAAACTTGGAGTTAGATCCCCCTAAGGTCAAAAATATTTCATAAACCAAACCCCTTTTGAAATATAGTGGACTAGAGAACTTTTCCAAATCATCAAACAAAGTTTTGCAATTCTTTGAATTCAAGGCTAACACTTCTTTTCTATATTTGTTTTTTCTTTTCACATTCATTCATCTTTTTTTTTTTTTTTTTTTTTTTTTTTTTTCATACTACAAAATGACTAACGCCTTGCAACTTTTGAAATTTTTCTCAATTCTTCAAATCAAAACTTTTATAAGTTCTCTAGTACCCTCACCCCAAACTTTATTTGTTGCTAATTCCAAAGAGCAACCCCAAACTTAGTGGTGAGCAATGCGCATCAACCACTAATTAGGTGCCTAACCTCCAAGAAAGTCATTCCTTTTTTCATCAAAAATTTTCTTTAGGTTTTGCAAAAATAACATGTTCTTTTTCAGCTCAAATTGGTTAAGCAAAGGATAATTATATGTAAGGGTGGATAGAAAGGCTCAAAGGTACCAAGAAACATGCCTCGTGTGTGCTACAAAAGTACCAATCAAATACAAAGACGACAAGCAAAATCGAGAGACAATACATGAGTGGATATCACACATAGAAGAAAAATGAGTGTTTGGCTCAATACCTCTCGGTTGGGTCGAATCAAAGAACCGGTCAAAAAGTGTGCGTTCCCGTCCTTTGCCTCTTGGTCACATGAGTGCAACAAGCTATTGCACTGCAAGTTTCACATATCACACACGGAGAAAATCAAGTAATTGATACTCAAGTAACTAGAAAGAACATGCCAAAATATTGAAACAAACTCTAGAAGTAAAAACCATTCCACAATTAAACAAAAGAAGATTCAAATTCAGAGTACACAATTAAAATATCCAGCCAATATCCAAGCAACATCAGAATATTATTACAAACCAAGCAAATAAAAGACAATTAAGTAAAGATAGAGATAGAGTAGTAGAATAGTAGCAGCAGCAGCAGCAGAACATCATCACCAACAACATCAAACCGCGTCATCCGGCTGGCCAGTGAAGTAGTTTGTGAACGGGCTATTCAAATTCAAATTCAGCCCATCCACATCCAGCATTTCCCTCTCCATCGCAGCAGCCTCATCCTGCTCAACCCGGCGTCGCCTCTCGATCTCAGCCAACTCAGAAGCTCTCAAGCCAGAATTATAAGCTTGTCTGGCCTGGAATGACGTCAGCTCCCTCGCCTGATGCGCCTCCCAATCAGTATCAACGGGATACAAAGTCCCAAAAGTAGGAGGAGGGAAGGTAGACCGGTAAGTCATCGCCTCGGTGTACATGGAAGAGGCGGTATCAAAGTAGAGATTCGGCAGCCCGGAATATTGAGAAATTTCCATTTGATGCAACATGGACGCAAGCTGATTCATATCATGAGAGTAACGTGGAGGAGCATGTGCCGGTATTTCTTGAGACTCATATGCCGGATCCCCTTGTTGATCCGGATGGTTACCCTCTTCAAACCGGTTTATTTCTTCTTCTTCCCTCAAAGCTTCCTCCCTTGCAGCATTCCCCTCACCGCGGGGCACAATAGGTCCTCTCTCAAACCTCTTCTCAAAGTATGATAAAGCTAGTGGACGGACGGGATGTAAGTCACCTTCTTGCACACACATAGGGACATTGCTTGCTCTACACAAAGCAGCAATTAAGTTGCAATGCCCCAAAGTAAAAGTCGGATTATTATTATTTGCCATTTCATGTAAATCCCTTTGTAACCAAAGACCAAGATCAATATAACGACCATCAGCTAATAATCGAACAGCAGCAACATTATCAACCTGGATTTCAGAATTATTACCAACCACTCGCACATTCTTAAGCCAAAACTCACCCCAAGCCCGGTGAATAGGGTTAAAACTCGTTAAACTCAACCTAGTCGGAAGGGATGAGGCTGAGTGTGACAGCCATCTAGCTCCAGGCCTACAAACAATCGCCTTTAACTCTTCTCTTACCGCAAGGCCACCATTAGAAATTCGTTCCTTCTCGGTTACCAACTCACAAGCACCTCTCACACGACAACCCAATAATGTATTAATGTGAGCCGCAGAATAATACACTCTTATTCCCCTAACTGTCGAATAGAACTCCGGAACCGACGATTGGTCAGGCAGATAAGCGTTCGCGAGAAACTCCCTTACCCACATCTGATTCCCCGGATTAGCTTCATCTTTAATCATCAATTTATTAAACTTCCCCCATTTCCTAGACTTGACCTCATTTCCTAACTCAGCAACACCCTTCAACAAGTCCTCTCCAAAACCTTTTTCTTGATTAATAGTAAAGGTTTGGATTTTTGTGTACCTTTTTTCATGGATTGCACTGATGAAGTGGGGGTGGACCTGTGGTTGAGTCACATTGCTCCGGCGAGGAGAAGATGCTTCCGCGGACCGAGAAGATTGGCCCTTGCTTGCACTCATCTTTGTTCTTGGTTTCTTCGGAGGCTCTTGTGGTGGATTAGCATCACTCTTCTTCTTTCCCTTTCCAGTTAGCCGAGTCAACATCTTGATATTGTAAAGATTGAAATGGGTTAATTTGGGAGAATGGTGAAATGAGATGAAATGAGGGATTTGGAGTGGGTTTAGGAGTGGGTGGTTTGGGTATAATGTGAATGTGAAGGAAATGGATGATTGGAGGTGATTAGAAGTGAAATTGGAGAAGTTTGGAGAGTGAAAATGGGTTGTCAATGGAGTTTTCCGTGTGGGAGACCGTGTGCATTGATGATGGGACGGATGGAGTGGTTGAGAAGATGAAGAAATTCAAATTTTTCACGCTTTTCTGTGTAACCACGCCGCGCGTGACCCCTGCCACGCCGCGCGTAGTACTAAATGTAACGGTCAAGAACTCCTTTCAAACCGACCATGCTGCGCGTAATCACCATCACGCGGCGCGTAATCACTTAGTCAGAGACTCCATATTTCTCCAGTTTTCACGCAGCGCGTGATACACCCCTACGCCGCGCGTGATAGCTTCTGAAAACTCCTTCCTCTGTGATGAAGGATCACGCCGCGCGTGATTGTACTGCGCCCCCGGCGTAGTAGAACTCTGTTTAGCCCTGTTCTGCTTTCGTCCTTGCTTCTGCTGCACACCTACCTACATACTTCAAAACAACACAAACTAAAACATTAGTAACCGTTGGGTTGCCTCCCAACCAGCGCTTGTTTAACGTCCCGATGCTTGACGTTCCATGCCCCTAAGGGTCACGGAGAAGAAGCGCCACCATGTGGCAAGTAGTGTGCATTCCAAGGTAACTTAAGAGCATGTTTCACAATATGATCATAAACCTGGATTTTAAAACATTGTGGGTCTCCATCACCACACTCCATCTTGTCAAAGACATTGAATGTCACCTGCTGATCATCGGTCCTTAGCATGAGTTCCCCCATCTCTACATCGATTAGGGCACGGCTAGTTGCTAAAAAGGGTCTACCAAGTAGCAAAGGTTCCCACTCTCTAGTTTCTTCTATGTCTAATACCACAAAATCTGCGGGAAACACAAACCCAGCAACCTTAACCAACACATCGTGGAGAATACCTTCCGGGTGCACAATCGATCTATCCGCCAAAGAGAGACTCATCTTTGTCGGCTTTGCTACAGCTCCCGGTATCTTCTTCATCATTGATAACGGCATCAGATTAATGCTAGCACCCAAATCACACAAAGCTTTTTCAATGGTGAGCGTTCCAATGGAACATGGAATTGTAAAGCTCCCCGGATCTTTCTTTTTCTGAGGTAGCTTCCGTTGAATGAGGGCGCTGCACTCTTCCGTCATACTTACCATTTCGTCATCTAATGGTTTTCTTTTCTTTGTGAGCAGCTCCTTCAAAAACTTTGCATAACTTGGCATTTGCTCCAAAGCCTCAACTAACGGTATAGCCATCTCAAGCTTGTTCAATACCTTCATGAACTTCTTGAACTCCTTCTCCCGCTCAAGATTCTTAACTCTCTTTCTCCTAGGAAAAGGCATCCTAGCATATGGCGATTCATCAACTCCTTTACCTTTCTCAACCTTCTTACTCTCTTTTTCTTTTGTCTTCCTCTGTTTTTCAACTTCTTCTTTCTCATCCTCACTAATATCAACTTCCTTAGGCATAGTTTCCTTTTCTACTTCTCCCTCATATCTCTCATTTTCAACTACGACCTCTTGCTTATTTTCAACTTCTCCCTCAATGACCTTCTTTTTCAAGGGCTTCTCCACAGCTGGCCTTTCCGGTATCTCTCTACTCCTCAACGTGATTCCATTGCAAGTTTCATTTTTCGGATTGTCATGAGCGTTTCCACCGAAACCTCCTTGGTTTTGCAACATAGAAAACTGTCTTGACAGCTGACCCATTTGCACCTCAAGATTCTTTATCGAAGCTTCATGATTCTTGTTAGAGGTTGCTTGACTCGATTTCATTGCTTCAAAGTTGCTTTGGGTCATGAGCATGAACTGATTTAGAGTCTCTTCCATCCTCGATGGAGGCCTCTGCTGCTGTTGCTGTGTACCTTGACCTTGCATACCATTCCCCCACCCGGAACCGTTGTTATTGTTGTTGTACGACTTCCGAAAATTGGCCAAGTAGCGAGCCTCCTCTGAACCCTCCGGGAAGCATCCGCCATTTGGGTGGTCCTGCAAACAAAAATCACAGCGCACATTGTCAATTTTACCTATTGGAGAAGTTTGAACTTGCGGATTGGACAGCAACTTCATCATTGCTTCCATTTGGCTAGTCATGAGCTTTTGCTGCGCCAATAGTGCTGTTTGAGTATCCAATTCCAACACTCCGCCTTTCTTTTTGGCTCCTCTATCATTAGTAGCTCTATACTCGTTTTGAGCCATGCTTTCAACCAATTCTCTTGCTTCAGTTTCGTCACGGTTCTTCAACGAACCACCGGCTGATGCGTCAAGTATCATTCGCGTTTGAGCCCTCAAACCTTGGGTGAACATTTGCATCTGATTGTGGCCATCGAAACCGTGATTCGGGCACCTTTTAAGACAAACTTTGAACCTCTCCCAAGCATCATACAACGTCTCGCCATCCGCTTGTTCGAAGTTGCTAATTTCAGCCCTTCTTTCTAGAAACTTATGAATAGGAAAGTAACGATCTAAGAACTTCCGCTCCAGCTGTCTCCAAGTCTCAATAGTTCCGGCGGGTATCGTGTCCAACCAGTCTTTAGCACGGCCGGTGAGAGAATGCTTGAATAACCTCAGTCTCTTGTCCGATTCGCTCACCCCCGGCGGATCGGTATAGTCGCATGCTTCATAGAAGTGAGACAAGTGTAAGTTCGGGCATTGAGCTTCCGAACCTGAATAAGGATTCTCTTTTAAGGCGGAAAGAACCGTGTTCTTGATGTCGAATGAGACAGGATTCGCCGGCTGAAAGCCTTGATTTGCCAACGCGTCATTGTCTCTCCTCCCATAATCACCAAGGGTACGCCTTGGCGGTTGAGGAACCGGTGGAACCTGTTCTTCCTCCATTGTTGCTGCAGTCCTTCCTTGACAGTCCGGTGTATCCCTTAGCAAAGCTGTTCCCCTTGAAGCTTGAGCTTCCCTTGTTGCCTTTCGAATTGCGCGAGCTGTCTTTTCAATCTCCGGATCAAATTGCAGCTCTTGAGGACCTGTTCTCCGCATGCACAATGAAACACACAAGTAGAACGCTCCGGGAGAAAAATATAAACCAGAAAATAATAAAGAAAACACAGAAAATATGAACACTATTGCCTAATTAAATCAATCACAATCCCCGGCAACGGCGCCAAAAACTTGATGATAAATTTCGCAAGTGCACGAAAATCACGTAGTAATAAAAATATCGATCCACAGGGATTGTGTGATCAAACTAGTCGAATCGTGTTCATAGACATTATACAGAAAATACACATAAATTGGGGGTATGTTGAGTAATGAATTGCTAGAAAATGTGCTTTGATAATATGGAAAAGCGAGGTAGAATCATCGGAATCATCTAGTCTATAGCTAACCGCATGCAACCTACAATGTAACAAGATCTACTCAAGTGTTCACAACTAGATCGACAAATTAGTGAATCGCAATCTCTTGTCAAAATCCACTCTATTCGTTGTCGATACTCCCCCGATCTCTCGGGCGGAAGCTACCTACAACGAATGATGTTAACGTGCGTCAATCGTTCGCTACACTCTATGCCTCAATCTCTCGACCGGAGACACTCGAGTGCTCAATACAATTCAGTTCAGACATTAAATCAATACTCTCGCACGTGACTTAACTCAAAATCATTACAACACTAATGAAGGATTATAAAGCATTAGAAACAGACTTGAATTGAATGAACACTATAAAGAGAGTATGATCTTACACAATTGCAGGTTACATTCAGCTGAACTACATCCTAAACTATCCTAGATTCTACCTCCGAGGGAGTTTAGCTCCTCATCGTTCTTCGTACGCTTCCTCGCTTCATCGCCACGGCTTGTGAATCCATGATCTGATGCGCTTGGAGCTCTCCGCTGGAGTGTGAATCACGATCTTCAAGTTCCAAAACCAGAATGTAGTGAAAAGATGCAGAATTTTCCAACCCGAAAACAGAATTATGCAGAAAATATATATACAGAATGCAACCACGCCGCGCGCCAGATCTACCACGCCGCGCGTGGTTGCAAATCCATCAACTACGCCGCGCGTGGTAACAGAATCACGCGGCGCGTGATCAAGTCAGAGAACAATCTTCATCTTCAGCAAAGCTTTACGCCGCGCGTGGTAAGGCATCACGCCGCGCGTAGTCAAGTCAGAGAGCAACCCAGTTCCTGAACAAAGCTTCACGCCGCGCGTGGTCAGGTATCACGCCGCGCGTGATCAAAGTAAAAATCCTGGCTCCCTGTGAGCTCCATCACGCGGCGCGTGATGGCCTACGCCCCCAGCGTAGTGAAAATCATTCATTTCCTGCAGTTTTTCCTGTTTTCTTGCAAAACAAGTAATCAAGCAAATGGTTAGATTTCTCTTATATTTATTGCTAAAAACCTACTAAAATGCATCTAATGTTGCTAAAATAGGCATGGATTAGAGAGTGTGACGATTTGTCATCAGGTATGACTTTGTTGAAGTGCACAGGCCTAAAGTTGGTGACGTCCTCCACTTTTCTCTGAAACCACCTTATAACTTAATGGTTGTTTCATTGATGCGCCAGAAGCCTCGCACCCGCTGAATTGATGCCCAGATGGATCAATGTTTGATATCCTCGTCCAAACTGTTTGCTACTGTTTAATTAGCTCTTGTTAAGTACTTAAGTTTGTTTTAAGTAGTTGTTGAACTTTTTAATTGTAAAAATGCTACTTTTATCAGTAGCCAGACATCAGTTGACGATCACATACGTGTTCGTCGACATATGCAATTTCAATTCTATTTTAAAAAGTTTCGTTTTATTATTATCGTTTAAGTTACGATACATATGGCGTGATTCGTTATTATTTGGCGTAAGTCGTTATTATTTAGCTTGCTTACCCTTTGTGTGGTTGAGGCATTTGTTCCACTAGTTTTCAAAGAGTTAAACATTTGATTTAATGAAACACTAAGTAAACTGGAATTTCATTCAGTTTTGGAAGTTTAAGAGCTATAATTACTTGATACCCATAATGAATGAATTCCATCGAAAAACTTTATGTCCAGATAAAGCTTGTTAAATAGGTTTGCTTTTTTCAAATTTACTCATGTTTAGAAGTTGAAACACGCAATAATTACTCCACAGCAGCCCTATAAGCACTCCATAAATCCTATAATCCAGCTAACCAATCCTATAATCACGCTAACCA
The DNA here is from genome assembly GCF_020283565.1 of Trifolium pratense. Taxonomy (NCBI): domain Eukaryota; kingdom Viridiplantae; phylum Streptophyta; class Magnoliopsida; order Fabales; family Fabaceae; genus Trifolium; species Trifolium pratense. The sequence goes on along the minus strand of NC_060060.1, from coordinate 28,984,870 downwards.
ATCCTATGTCTTATCCCTATAATTACTAGTTTTTCAGTTTTGGAAGTTGAAACACACAATAATCAATTCACAACCATATAATCACTCTAACCAATCCTATTCCTATCAGTTTTGGAAGTTGAAACACACAATAATCAATTCACAACCCTATAATCACTCTAACTAATCATATTCCTTATCACTTATCACGGTTGGAACAAAAAAGGAAAAAGAGAAAAAACAACAATCCATCAATATTTTTCTGAGATTAGAATCGTTATTAAAAAAAAAAAATTACATTAATTAGGTAAACATTTTAACATAAAAAAAGAAAATAATCCAAGAACAAATCAACAAATTCCTAAACATCTTTGCTGTCGATCTCTCGTTTTGTAGTTTCATCTTCATCTTCTCTCCCTTATTGAATTGAATTTCTTTAACAATTGAAACCACATCTTTGAACAACTCTGAGCATGTGCAACCACGACTGGGTTGAGTTTGTGATTCACGAACATTTGGACTAGCAGTTGGACGCACATAGGGAGGGTGGCCTTCAATTTCATCATCCCATATGAAAAGATTACAACTTCGAGCTCCCTGCAAATTATATTTCAATCATCAAAATGTTATACTCACCAAATTAAATCATGATCGAAATAGATCTACCAAGTATAAAACGATCTGTTAGCAAACCTACCCCATGAGTTCGACATTTCCAATATCTACGCTTAGGATTTTCGCCTGAATTGGATATGTACAACCTCATTGGATTTTTGCAACCACATTCTGGGATTTCGACTGCCATTGAATTTGCAACAGATGAAGAAGACATTGTTGGGACAAATTGCGAAATTAGGGATTTTTGGGAAACAATAAATCTGTATTTCGAATTGGATGGAGAGAAGAGATGAGTATTGGGAAACTAGGGTTTTCGAAACATTAATGAATGAGAGGTCTTTATAGCCGTATTTGAAACTATGTCTGGGTGCAGAGCATGCGTCAAATAAACATAATTATATCAACACAAATGAAAACTTTACAAAAGAATTAATGACAGCCTAGTGGTAGTGTTTACCGTTCAATTCATGTAGATCTCGAGTTCGAAACTGGTTGGTGCCATTTTTGTTATTTTTTTTCTTTACAAAATAACATTAAATAACCGAATGTTGCAAACATGACTCAAACCTGCGTTATACTGGTATAAAAGCCAATTTTATAAGCTTTCTAAACATGTAACTCATATTAAAGCATAAATAACAGTCATGAATCACTATTGTACCAATTTCTCCAAGTAAATCAAAACAAACATGAAATCCCAAACAATTTATCCACAAACATAATTAAACCAGAATTGTACATCAACATTATCAAAATGCATTCAATTATACTACTACTAAAATACTCAATCATCAGTAGCAGCCTTTTCAACTTGTTGTAGCAGACTGTAGCACGAACGTGAAGATTGCCCGACACTCTGTTGTAGCATACCGTAGCACGAACTTGCAGTTTGCCCAACACTCATTCCATACATTGGGTATACGGGTTGCAAATGCATTGGTTGAAACATATGAGGTACCATCGGCATAACAGGTTGAACTCCACACATTGCATTTAAATGTCTGCTTGTGCCTGTAACATCCATCTGTGCTTGGAAATGCATTTGATTGTAACATCCATTTGTGTCTGCTTGTGTTGTCACTGTGGCCTTAGCGCCACGGTGTATCGGTGGACGTGAACCCTTCTTTTGCACACTTCTGTCAACATTGCAGGTTGCTTTTCTTTTCTTTTTCTGATTATAAAAAAATAATGACAAAATAATTATTATTAAATTTCACATAATAACACAAAATATTTAATAAAACATATTATACCTCATCCATTTGGCTTATAGCATCAGATATCGACACCGACTGCAAATCAACTATTGGTTCTGTCGCTTTTTGTGTACCCTGCAAGTTTAAACATATCAACTATAATATTTAATAACAAATCAAACAGTAACTATAACTAAGTAATCACGAGTTATTGAAATAACCTCGGAACATGTCCTCGCATTATGAGTTGTAGCGTTGCATTTTCCACATCGCCTGACAGATTTTGGTTCTTTCTTTTTTTTCTTTGGAGCACCTTTACTCTTAACCGCCACCGGATCACCGACTGCTGGATTTTGTGTCCCAATAATAGGATCATCATTAATGCAGTACTTTTTTTGTAATTTCATAATGTCATCCAAAATTTGGCCATACACACCATTCTTTTTTGCAGCTTCTTTGCAAAAACTTGTAAAGGCCGAACAATATGCACCAAAACGAGCTTCCTCAACTACGTTCGAATCAACATCACCATTACATTCCATGTTGTTCAAATACTCAATTTTGGCATCCTTGGTCCATCGCGACAATACCAAGGGCCTAGGAATATGATCAACATGTTCATCCTTCATGACATAAAATATATGAGAACATGGAACACCGCGAGAATCAAACAACTTACACGAACATTGCAATGTGGTACCATCAAATACAACTTTCCTTTCATATGTATTGTTACAAAATTTTGTTAATGTATAAATCTTTGTATCCCCGTGATCACTTTTATGCTTAACTATCAATGCACCAGCCTTCAGAATTTGCTCTTTAACTTCTTTGAAAATCTCCGCAGTATAAGTATTGGCGGCATCACTCTCAATCACACGCAGTTGAGTTGTCAACACAGGTACCGTAAACTTTGACTTAAAATCAGCTTCCAATTCATTATTTCTGTAATCTCTCAAAACCTGATCAAAATTATGCATGAATTCAAAAATGCAGCCTTTCGTCCTGACATAAGTCTTTATTATTGCATTAACAGCTTCACATTGAGACGTAGTCCTTATACGTCCAAAAAACTGATCACGTAGATATCCAGTTGCCCATAGTGACCTATTCTCATAAGTTTTGACAACCCATGGATGTTGTTCCACTTCAGTTTCTTTAATTAGCTCTGACCAATACTCTTCAAATTCATCCTTTGTGAAATTTGAGTATGTAACGACCCAAAATTTAGTATTCGTTATTTAATTATTTTATTACGCGAGGGCGTGATTTATAATTAAATTAATAAGCGGCAGATAATCATTTAGCGAGAACGTAAGTTAATGAGCGAGAAGTTATGTTGTTTGGGCCTTTGGGCGTAGAATAGGCATTGGGCCTAAGCCAATTGGGCTTTGATCCATGAGAATAGAGAGATCTATAAGTAGCAAGTCAAACCAATGAATAGTCTCATAAGTTGCAATTCTTGAGAAAGAGCAAGAGGAGGAGCTCATGAGGGAGAGGGAGAGCTCGTGGGAGAGAAAGAGAAGAGCAAGCTTGTGGATTCGTCGAGCTAAGGTACGAGAGTTAGATTACATATTCGTGAGTGATTCGAAAGAGGGGAGGATGTCGATTCCTCCATTCCCAAACTCTTTCCACTCTATTTTCTTGTGGGTTTTGTGGGTGATTTTCTTAATGGAAATTGGATTCTTTTGATCCTAACATGTGTAGTGAACTCATGGTAGATGAGGTAAACAACTTTGGGGAGTTGAAAGTGGGTATATGTAGATGTTTGATCAATGATTTGCATGTTTTGTTAAACTTGCTTAAAACCCAAGAAATTGGCATGATTTTGATTATTTGAGGTATTTGGATGTTTGGAAGAGATGATTAATGTTCCTTGATACCATATATGTTTGGAATGGCTGTTTATATGAATTTATAACATGTTTGGATGAATTTTTGAGTGGATTTCATGTTAAACCGCCTTAGAAACTCAAGAACAGATATTTTCTGGTGTGATTCGCTACCTGTTCGCTACAGCGAACATATTCGCTACGGATTCGCTATCTGTTCGCTATGTACCTGTAATCCTCTGATGTAGTTCGCTACCTGTTCGCTACAGCGAACATGTTCGCTACGTGTTCGCTACGTGTTCGCTACCTGTTCGCTACAGCGAACAGCTCTGTGACAGCAACTTTTTGATAATTGTTTTAAGTGCAATTAGGCACTTGTAACATGGTTTAAGGGTATCCTTACATGTTTGTTGATACATGTTGATGTTGTTAATGCTTATTGTTAATCGTTATATGATTCGCACGCGTATGCAATGACTTGTAGTTCAAGTGACTATGTTTATGTTTTAACATTAATTTGCAATGTTAAGGAAATGATGTGTGTTTTATGACATAAGTGTAAATGAAACTTTATGTGTATAGAAATGGTTATGCAGATAATTATCATGTGAATAATTATGATTTGAGTGATAGGATATTGTGTTATCCTAATGTGTTAGATGTTGGAATTGTGTTTCCGCATCAGTGAATGAATAGCTTCGAGCTAGATAGCGTCATGTATTTGATGTGTTTAAAAGTAATCATGCATTCATGAATAAATTGTGATATTGGAATCATGTGTATTCCAATAGAGTAAATGGACTATGTTTTCCAAAAGTGGCCGAAGATGGGATTATGTCATCCGAGATCTGGAGCCCATATCCAAACATGATATAAAACTGTGTGACTCCTCTTTATGGGAGAGATGGTTGATGATAACCGAGATCCGACATGATTTTAAACTGTATTGATGATGATCCTGCATGATCTAAAACTGACACCATCCGGCAACGATGTAAAACTGAATGAGATGGTCTAAGTTGGCCAGTATCCAGCATGATATAAAACTGTTCTTGGTCCACCGTTGGTGAGACGCTTATCCAGCATGATGTAAAACTGTTCTTGGTCCACCGTTGGTGAGACGCTTATCCAGCATGATGTAAAACTGTTCTTGGTCCACCGTTGGTGTGACACCTTGGTACCACATGCATTAGTCGTGTCTAGGGATGACATGACATTGGATAATTGGCATTAGATGCATTAGGGTAAATGCACATGTAATTGATAATTGTTATGTGACAATATCTGATTGGATTGTAATGTGTTTTCCGTATGTGTTAAGCTTTGGTATTTACTAATTGTTCAATACCGTGATTATTGCCATGATTTGGTATGTGAGTAGAGTCCGTCATGACTATAAAATGAACAAGTGTAGAGTCCGTCATGACTATAAAATGAACAAGAGTAGAGTCCGTCATGACTATAAAATGAACACTTTGGTAGTGTCCGAGAAGACGTGAAACTATATGATTGGTGTGTTTGTAAATGAATGATTAATTGGTAGTCGTATTTGACGATGTATGTGCGTGAGTTAGAAATGTATGATAGCGTGTGAAGTGTGTAGTATACTACTCACACTTATATTTATGTTTATGTTTTCTAACTCTCTGCTTTGTGTTAATTGCTGGACCTTTGGGGGTCCAGGTTGACAGGTTATGTGTTAGCCTCGTCCGAGTGCAATGGTGAAGCTCTGCTCTGATTGAGACACGGGAAAAGGGGTTTTTATATGTATATGCATGTAGTCCTCTTAGTATACTCTGTTGGTCTTAAGCTTTCATTTGAAAAGTATCCGTTTTGTATAACTAATAACGCATCGTTTGATGCGAGGTTTTGTTTTTAGTTCATTCGAATATTTTACTAGACAAATGTATTAGTATTATCTTTGAATGAAGTTTGTGATATTCAAACCAGCGCTTTATAAATCAGATTTTCAATTTTTCCGCTGCGTATTTTCGAAAAAGATTTTATAAAGGCAGAGTTAATTAAATAACGGGTTTGGGTGTTACAAAGTGGTATCAGAGCAGGTCGTCTTCGGACTGTGAGGTTATGTGTCAATCAGAGCCGTTCTGTGCAGTCAGATCGAGTGAGCGTGTGTGCCAGTTGTGTCTGTCTTTTCTTGTTGTGTGTACTTGATGCGATTGATACTTATCATTGTTATAAGTTATCAAGTCAAGTAGTGGTTGAGTATTTTTATGCTTAAGTTTTAAAAATTTGTGTGGTTTGAACTTTGGTTTGTAGATGCTTATTGCTAATAGTTGATGATCCAGCATGATGTAAAACTGCATGTGATGAAGATTTTGTTGAAAACATAAGATTATTTTCTTTTGAGTAAGTGAAAATGAATTTTTCACTAGAGTGAGAAAGGAGTAGGATTTAAGTAGATCCTAATGTGTGTTGTTATATGTTTGTTTATGACATGTGGTAGATTGATTACTAGTACTTAGTGTGGTTCTTTAATTGAACTATGTGAATGTATTCTCATGATGAGAACTTGTTTTAGAACATGCTATGTTTTATACATGTTTGAGTAGATGTTGTAAGTATGCGGACAAACGAAATGTAATGCATGTACTTGACTCGATGTCTTGTGTACATGGATGTTTCATTGTCTTACATATAGTTTAGTTATAAATATATGTATAGACATGTGGTAGTAATTATGTATGCTAGTTGTTACGTAGGTTGTTACGTTAGCATAGACGGGAATAGTGTGTTTATGTATTTTGCAGTGGTGTGTTTGTCAAGAGGACTGCACAGGGGTTTTGAGTAGATGCTTAGATATCTTACCTTATGTTTACCCTTTTCATACGACATGCATGTGAATGCTGTCGGTATTAGATTTCTCTTGGGAGGAATAAATTTGGAATCGATAGGACGGTTAGGTGCTTACACCGGGTGTTCTAGTGGAAGTATAAAGGTGGGTTTGAGATAAGTGGGGGAGAATATTTTGTCTCTCCAAGATGTTTCGAACGCGAGAAGTAAGGACGAATAGAGATGTTCTTGAAGTGGATTGTTTAAGATTGAGTAGCATTGTTCGAAGTGGAGTTCTTATTTGGAGAATACTTTGGAGGAAGTATCAGATGATCATTTCAGAGTGAGTCGGAATGAAGTTGTTTAGCCGTAGGGAGAATGTGGCCATTGGGGAACGATGGAGCAGATTGAATGTTAAGTGAACACCGTTGCTGGGAAACGAAGAAGACGTGTGCGTCGAGGGTAAGAAAACCTAGTGATGATCATACGACGAGTATGCGAATGGTGGATACCTTGAGGGTTAAGTTAAATGGGAGATTGATGTCAAGGATGGAAGGTGTGGTTAGGGAACTGAAAACCCGACTACAATAAGTGGGACTGGTGGTGTTTCTAGCGAAACTCGTAGCAAGAATGTTCCATTGTTTGGTTGTCTTTCACTTGATGGTTCATCCTCAAAGAGGAGGAAGAGTGATAAAGATGGAAGCTTTGTTGATGAAAAGTTTTCAGAGGAATCTGATGAGAGTTGTGTTGGAATCAACAAGACGGAGATCATGGTTGTTTGGAAATCAACTATTGATAGTAGCTGAGATTTAAATACAGAATTACTAGGTGATCAAGAAGAGCCTAGGAAGGATTTATAAAGGTTGAGTATGTTTGAACCGAGTGGTCATTTCTTGGAAAGATTTGAGAAACTAAGTGCGAAGTGTTACCTTTGGATGTTTGGGGATAAGAAAGTTAGCCTTTGGAAACGTGTCAAGCACGAGTATTAGAGAGACGTAAGAAAGTGACTTATGTCAAGTAAGAATTTGCGGAAAGGACTATCTCACACATAAGTGATTGTTGTGTTTGGAAAATGTGTATTAAGAATTTGGAAGCAATGCTCAAAGTAAGTGTCAAATGATGTTTTGTAGCAATTGGAAAAAGTTAACTATGAAATGGAAAAGTCGGTGGAGATTAGAGATGTCGGACACATCGTATCTATGGGAATAGTATAGTAATACCATGTGGGAAGGAAATAAATGATTATGGATATTTTCGTCGTGAACGGTGGGATGATAGTGAGTCGACGAGTGACTTAAGGTAATATTTTGGATAAGAATATTTCGACAGGAAATGATATCGGGAAGGTCATGTTAAGGAAGTCAGAAATTGGATAAGAGATTATTTGGAAAATAAAACAGTTATGATGGGGTTCGACGCAATGATTTGGGAGTTACGAAGGAAAAGAATTTGACGGTTGGAGATAATATATTTTTGGAATGTGTTAAGAACTTTGAGAGGTCGGACAACAAATGAGCGTAGAAGTTGTGCTACCGAATGAATGGTTGGAGTGAGATTCGACGCAGTCAAGAACTTATGGAGTTTGAAAAGTTGTGAAGTATGCAACGGAAGGGTCTTTCGGAGTATTTTGGGTTAAGTGGTTTTGTTTTGGAGTGGTGCTGCGAGTACCGTAAGATGTTAAGAGAAAGTTTTAAGTAGTTTGATGAGAATGGTTTATGCCATCATCACGATTGTTGACTATCTATCGACAAATCAAGGGATTAGCTGTCCTTGATCTATTGTTGATGAGTAGACGAGATTGTGTCGATTGGGATTGACTGATTTTGTCAAACTTGGTATGATTTGGAGTTTGTATGTGTTGTTGGTATGAATTCGGAAGAAGTGTGATTTTGAATCGGGGTTTGTGTAAGAGACCGTATCGGTTAAGGTGTTATGACTAAGAAACCCGTTGGTTAGAATGCAAGTTGGAATTAGAAAGTCGGATGAGGGAGTTTATCCGGAGTTGTGTTTTGGTCGGGTAATTTTCGAGGGCGAAAATCTTTTAAGGGGGGTAGAGTTGTAACGACCCAAAATTTAGTATTCGTTATTTAATTATTTTATTACGCGAGGGCGTGATTTATAATTAAATTAATAAGCGGCAGATAATCATTTAGCGAGAACGTAAGTTAATGAGCGAGAAGTTATGTTGTTTGGGCCTTTGGGCGTAGAATAGGCATTGGGCCTAAGCCAATTGGGCTTTGATCCATGAGAATAGAGAGATCTATAAGTAGCAAGTCAAACCAATGAATAGTCTCATAAGTTGCAATTCTTGAGAAAGAGCAAGAGGAGGAGCTCATGAGGGAGAGGGAGAGCTCGTGGGAGAGAAAGAGAAGAGCAAGCTTGTGGATTCGTCGAGCTAAGGTACGAGAGTTAGATTACATATTCGTGAGTGATTCGAAAGAGGGGAGGATGTCGATTCCTCCATTCCCAAACTCTTTCCACTCTATTTTCTTGTGGGTTTTGTGGGTGATTTTCTTAATGGAAATTGGATTCTTTTGATCCTAACATGTGTAGTGAACTCATGGTAGATGAGGTAAACAACTTTGGGGAGTTGAAAGTGGGTATATGTAGATGTTTGATCAATGATTTGCATGTTTTGTTAAACTTGCTTAAAACCCAAGAAATTGGCATGATTTTGATTATTTGAGGTATTTGGATGTTTGGAAGAGATGATTAATGTTCCTTGATACCATATATGTTTGGAATGGCTGTTTATATGAATTTATAACATGTTTGGATGAATTTTTGAGTGGATTTCATGTTAAACCGCCTTAGAAACTCAAGAACAGATATTTTCTGGTGTGATTCGCTACCTGTTCGCTACAGCGAACATATTCGCTACGGATTCGCTATCTGTTCGCTATGTACCTGTAATCCTCTGATGTAGTTCGCTACCTGTTCGCTACAGCGAACATGTTCGCTACGTGTTCGCTACGTGTTCGCTACGTGTTCGCTACCTGTTCGCTACAGCGAACAGCTCTGTGACAGCAACTTTTTGATAATTGTTTTAAGTGCAATTAGGCACTTGTAACATGGTTTAAGGGTATCCTTACATGTTTGTTGATACATGTTGATGTTGTTAATGCTTATTGTTAATCGTTATATGATTCGCACGCGTATGCAATGACTTGTAGTTCAAGTGACTATGTTTATGTTTTAACATTAATTTGCAATGTTAAGGAAATGATGTGTGTTTTATGACATAAGTGTAAATGAAACTTTATGTGTATAGAAATGGTTATGCAGATAATTATCATGTGAATAATTATGATTTGAGTGATAGGATATTGTGTTATCCTAATGTGTTAGATGTTGGAATTGTGTTTCCGCATCAGTGAATGAATAGCTTCGAGCTAGATAGCGTCATGTATTTGATGTGTTTAAAAGTAATCATGCATTCATGAATAAATTGTGATATTGGAATCATGTGTATTCCAATAGAGTAAATGGACTATGTTTTCCAAAAGTGGCCGAAGATGGGATTATGTCATCCGAGATCTGGAGCCCATATCCAAACATGATATAAAACTGTGTGACTCCTCTTTATGGGAGAGATGGTTGATGATAACCGAGATCCGACATGATTTTAAACTGTATTGATGATGATCCTGCATGATCTAAAACTGACACCATCCGGCAACGATGTAAAACTGAATGAGATGGTCTAAGTTGGCCAGTATCCAGCATGATATAAAACTGTTCTTGGTCCACCGTTGGTGAGACGCTTATCCAGCATGATGTAAAACTGTTCTTGGTCCACCGTTGGTGAGACGCTTATCCAGCATGATGTAAAACTGTTCTTGGTCCACCGTTGGTGTGACACCTTGGTACCACATGCATTAGTCGTGTCTAGGGATGACATGACATTGGATAATTGGCATTAGATGCATTAGGGTAAATGCACATGTAATTGATAATTGTTATGTGACAATATCTGATTGGATTGTAATGTGTTTTCCGTATGTGTTAAGCTTTGGTATTTACTAATTGTTCAATACCGTGATTATTGCCATGATTTGGTATGTGAGTAGAGTCCGTCATGACTATAAAATGAACAAGTGTAGAGTCCGTCATGACTATAAAATGAACAAGAGTAGAGTCCGTCATGACTATAAAATGAACACTTTGGTAGTGTCCGAGAAGACGTGAAACTATATGATTGGTGTGTTTGTAAATGAATGATTAATTGGTAGTCGTATTTGACGATGTATGTGCGTGAGTTAGAAATGTATGATAGCGTGTGAAGTGTGTAGTATACTACTCACACTTATATTTATGTTTATGTTTTCTAACTCTCTGCTTTGTGTTAATTGCTGGACCTTTGGGGGTCCAGGTTGACAGGTTATGTGTTAGCCTCGTCCGAGTGCAATGGTGAAGCTCTGCTCTGATTGAGACACGGGAAAAGGGGTTTTTATATGTATATGCATGTAGTCCTCTTAGTATACTCTGTTGGTCTTAAGCTTTCATTTGAAAAGTATCCGTTTTGTATAACTAATAACGCATCGTTTGATGCGAGGTTTTGTTTTTAGTTCATTCGAATATTTTACTAGACAAATGTATTAGTATTATCTTTGAATGAAGTTTGTGATATTCAAACCAGCGCTTTATAAATCAGATTTTCAATTTTTCCGCTGCGTATTTTCGAAAAAGATTTTATAAAGGCAGAGTTAATTAAATAACGGGTTTGGGTGTTACAGAGTACATGGCTTTTTGAAAACCGTCCAAAAATTCTGGATTATCTTTCACATTCTCAACTGCATTCTTATTCAAATGCCAAGCACATAACCTGTGGGTGGCATCGGGAAAAATCTGTTTTATGGCCTCCCTCATTGCCCCATCTCCATCTGTTACCACTGCTTTTGGTTGTTTACCTTCCATGCACTCTAAAAAACAATTCAACACCCACTTGTACGTCTCCGTCGTTTCATCTGCTACCAATGCAGCACCAAAAATTACTGTCTGAGAATGGTGGTTACACCCTGAAAATACAACCAATGGATAGTTGTATTTATTCTTCCGGTAAGTCGTGTCAAAGGCAAGCACATCACCAAAACAAAAGTAGTCTGATCTGCTACTGCCATCAGCCCAAAATAGAGACCTCATTCGTCCATTACTATTGTCGACGGCATACTCAGCATATAGCATGGGATCAGTAGACGACTTTACATTAAGATAATTTAAAGAAGCGACAACATCACCATCTTTAATACACTCACGCATTTTTTTATCAAAATAATTGTACAAATCTTTCTTTGTAAATCCAACACTAGCATATCCACCCTTCTGGGCAATCATGTATCCCATTATATGACAAGTTCTAATTCCACGTGTTTGAAGACCATCAATCTGAGCCTTATCTGCTTCAGATATTTTACGATAAACAGGGTGCAGGTGAACAAACCGAGCTGGGGTTAATTCATGGTTATGACACTCTACGAAAGCAGTAACTACATATCTATCCTTTTGTTTTCTGTATTGCACACGAAACCTAGCTTCACAATTTGTACGGCTCAAACGTCTATGTTCTACTTTCCTATCTAACCTGGTTAAATGTTTCTTCTCTCTTAAACCATGTCTGTTGCAAACAAACTGCTTCATTTGTGTTACTTTATTACCATCTAACTCTTTTATCCTACTAGAAGCTTTCCTAATAGCAAAACCCTTACATTTACCATACCGGTAATAAAATTCATAAGCTTCACTAACAGTAGCAAATTCCATGGCTCGAATCTCATCAGAAGTAATTGAATCAAAATTTACCTCACTATGAACTGCAGCTCCAATATTATCAGATGCATCTTCGCCAGTCTCTGAACTTTCAGTCTCTGACCTTTCATCCCCACTGGATCCTGAATAACTGTCATCCTCGTCGGCATTCGATTCTAAATCATACGTATCAGTACCTTTAGTGGAATGAAGGTCTCTAGAACTTTGAGAGGTCGGACAACAAATGAGCGTAGAAGTTGTGCTACCGAATGAATGGTTGGAGTGAGATTCGACGCAGTCAAGAACTTATGGAGTTTGAAAAGTTGTGAAGTATGCAACGGAAGGGTCTTTCGGAGTATTTTGGGTTAAGTGGTTTTGTTTTGGAGTGGTGCTGCGAGTACCGTAAGATGTTAAGAGAAAGTTTTAAGTAGTTTGATGAGAATGGTTTATGCCATCATCACGATTGTTGACTATCTATCGACAAATCAAGGGATTAGCTGTCCTTGATCTATTGTTGATGAGTAGACGAGATTGTGTCGATTGGGATTGACTGATTTTGTCAAACTTGGTATGATTTGGAGTTTGTATGTGTTGTTGGTATGAATTCGGAAGAAGTGTGATTTTGAATCGGGGTTTGTGTAAGAGACCGTATCGGTTAAGGTGTTATGACTAAGAAACCCGTTGGTTAGAATGCAAGTTGGAATTAGAAAGTCGGATGAGGGAGTTTATCCGGAGTTGTGTTTTGGTCGGGTAATTTTCGAGGGCGAAAATCTTTTAAGGGGGGTAGAGTTGTAACGACCCAAAATTTAGTATTCGTTATTTAATTATTTTATTACGCGAGGGCGTGATTTATAATTAAATTAATAAGCGGCAGATAATCATTTAGCGAGAACGTAAGTTAATGAGCGAGAAGTTATGTTGTTTGGGCCTTTGGGCGTAGAATAGGCATTGGGCCTAAGCCAATTGGGCTTTGATCCATGAGAATAGAGAGATCTATAAGTAGCAAGTCAAACCAATGAATAGTCTCATAAGTTGCAATTCTTGAGAAAGAGCAAGAGGAGGAGCTCATGAGGGAGAGGGAGAGCTCGTGGGAGAGAAAGAGAAGAGCAAGCTTGTGGATTCGTCGAGCTAAGGTACGAGAGTTAGATTACATATTCGTGAGTGATTCGAAAGAGGGGAGGATGTCGATTCCTCCATTCCCAAACTCTTTCCACTCTATTTTCTTGTGGGTTTTGTGGGTGATTTTCTTAATGGAAATTGGATTCTTTTGATCCTAACATGTGTAGTGAACTCATGGTAGATGAGGTAAACAACTTTGGGGAGTTGAAAGTGGGTATATGTAGATGTTTGATCAATGATTTGCATGTTTTGTTAAACTTGCTTAAAACCCAAGAAATTGGCATGATTTTGATTATTTGAGGTATTTGGATGTTTGGAAGAGATGATTAATGTTCCTTGATACCATATATGTTTGGAATGGCTGTTTATATGAATTTATAACATGTTTGGATGAATTTTTGAGTGGATTTCATGTTAAACCGCCTTAGAAACTCAAGAACAGATATTTTCTGGTGTGATTCGCTACCTGTTCGCTACAGCGAACATATTCGCTACGGATTCGCTATCTGTTCGCTATGTACCTGTAATCCTCTGATGTAGTTCGCTACCTGTTCGCTACAGCGAACATGTTCGCTACGTGTTCGCTACGTGTTCGCTACGTGTTCGCTACCTGTTCGCTACAGCGAACAGCTCTGTGACAGCAACTTTTTGATAATTGTTTTAAGTGCAATTAGGCACTTGTAACATGGTTTAAGGGTATCCTTACATGTTTGTTGATACATGTTGATGTTGTTAATGCTTATTGTTAATCGTTATATGATTCGCACGCGTATGCAATGACTTGTAGTTCAAGTGACTATGTTTATGTTTTAACATTAATTTGCAATGTTAAGGAAATGATGTGTGTTTTATGACATAAGTGTAAATGAAACTTTATGTGTATAGAAATGGTTATGCAGATAATTATCATGTGAATAATTATGATTTGAGTGATAGGATATTGTGTTATCCTAATGTGTTAGATGTTGGAATTGTGTTTCCGCATCAGTGAATGAATAGCTTCGAGCTAGATAGCGTCATGTATTTGATGTGTTTAAAAGTAATCATGCATTCATGAATAAATTGTGATATTGGAATCATGTGTATTCCAATAGAGTAAATGGACTATGTTTTCCAAAAGTGGCCGAAGATGGGATTATGTCATCCGAGATCTGGAGCCCATATCCAAACATGATATAAAACTGTGTGACTCCTCTTTATGGGAGAGATGGTTGATGATAACCGAGATCCGACATGATTTTAAACTGTATTGATGATGATCCTGCATGATCTAAAACTGACACCATCCGGCAACGATGTAAAACTGAATGAGATGGTCTAAGTTGGCCAGTATCCAGCATGATATAAAACTGTTCTTGGTCCACCGTTGGTGAGACGCTTATCCAGCATGATGTAAAACTGTTCTTGGTCCACCGTTGGTGAGACGCTTATCCAGCATGATGTAAAACTGTTCTTGGTCCACCGTTGGTGTGACACCTTGGTACCACATGCATTAGTCGTGTCTAGGGATGACATGACATTGGATAATTGGCATTAGATGCATTAGGGTAAATGCACATGTAATTGATAATTGTTATGTGACAATATCTGATTGGATTGTAATGTGTTTTCCGTATGTGTTAAGCTTTGGTATTTACTAATTGTTCAATACCGTGATTATTGCCATGATTTGGTATGTGAGTAGAGTCCGTCATGACTATAAAATGAACAAGTGTAGAGTCCGTCATGACTATAAAATGAACAAGAGTAGAGTCCGTCATGACTATAAAATGAACACTTTGGTAGTGTCCGAGAAGACGTGAAACTATATGATTGGTGTGTTTGTAAATGAATGATTAATTGGTAGTCGTATTTGACGATGTATGTGCGTGAGTTAGAAATGTATGATAGCGTGTGAAGTGTGTAGTATACTACTCACACTTATATTTATGTTTATGTTTTCTAACTCTCTGCTTTGTGTTAATTGCTGGACCTTTGGGGGTCCAGGTTGACAGGTTATGTGTTAGCCTCGTCCGAGTGCAATGGTGAAGCTCTGCTCTGATTGAGACACGGGAAAAGGGGTTTTTATATGTATATGCATGTAGTCCTCTTAGTATACTCTGTTGGTCTTAAGCTTTCATTTGAAAAGTATCCGTTTTGTATAACTAATAACGCATCGTTTGATGCGAGGTTTTGTTTTTAGTTCATTCGAATATTTTACTAGACAAATGTATTAGTATTATCTTTGAATGAAGTTTGTGATATTCAAACCAGCGCTTTATAAATCAGATTTTCAATTTTTCCGCTGCGTATTTTCGAAAAAGATTTTATAAAGGCAGAGTTAATTAAATAACGGGTTTGGGTGTTACAGAGTACATGGCTTTTTGAAAACCGTCCAAAAATTCTGGATTATCTTTCACATTCTCAACTGCATTCTTATTCAAATGCCAAGCACATAACCTGTGGGTGGCATCGGGAAAAATCTGTTTTATGGCCTCCCTCATTGCCCCATCTCCATCTGTTACCACTGCTTTTGGTTGTTTACCTTCCATGCACTCTAAAAAACAATTCAACACCCACTTGTACGTCTCCGTCGTTTCATCTGCTACCAATGCAGCACCAAAAATTACTGTCTGAGAATGGTGGTTACACCCTGAAAATACAACCAATGGATAGTTGTATTTATTCTTCCGGTAAGTCGTGTCAAAGGCAAGCACATCACCAAAACAAAAGTAGTCTGATCTGCTACTGCCATCAGCCCAAAATAGAGACCTCATTCGTCCATTACTATTGTCGACGGCATACTCAGCATATAGCATGGGATCAGTAGACGACTTTACATTAAGATAATTTAAAGAAGCGACAACATCACCATCTTTAATACACTCACGCATTTTTTTATCAAAATAATTGTACAAATCTTTCTTTGTAAATCCAACACTAGCATATCCACCCTTCTGGGCAATCATGTATCCCATTATATGACAAGTTCTAATTCCACGTGTTTGAAGACCATCAATCTGAGCCTTATCTGCTTCAGATATTTTACGATAAACAGGGTGCAGGTGAACAAACCGAGCTGGGGTTAATTCATGGTTATGACACTCTACGAAAGCAGTAACTACATATCTATCCTTTTGTTTTCTGTATTGCACACGAAACCTAGCTTCACAATTTGTACGGCTCAAACGTCTATGTTCTACTTTCCTATCTAACCTGGTTAAATGTTTCTTCTCTCTTAAACCATGTCTGTTGCAAACAAACTGCTTCATTTGTGTTACTTTATTACCATCTAACTCTTTTATCCTACTAGAAGCTTTCCTAATAGCAAAACCCTTACATTTACCATACCGGTAATAAAATTCATAAGCTTCACTAACAGTAGCAAATTCCATGGCTCGAATCTCATCAGAAGTAATTGAATCAAAATTTACCTCACTATGAACTGCAGCTCCAATATTATCAGATGCATCTTCGCCAGTCTCTGAACTTTCAGTCTCTGACCTTTCATCCCCACTGGATCCTGAATAACTGTCATCCTCGTCGGCATTCGATTCTAAATCATACGTATCAGTACCTTTAGTGGAATGAAGGTCTCTGGACTCAACGTCAACAGATTCGTCGGTGTGTTCCATATCTATATCATGAATTAACACAATATGTCAAACAACATAAATATTCATCGAAGTATTCCACATCTATATCCCTAATTCCCAAATTTTATTATTTTTTGAATTGTAAACCCTAATTCCCAAATTACCTGAATGTCGCACTTGTCGCCCTCGATTGTATATTTATGGTCGGAGATTCAATGCGATAACATCAATGGCTAGCTCGTATGCAGTGTTGTTAAGAATAGAAAAGTTCAGTTGATTCAACAATGGCGGACGAAGGTTGGGTGGTGAGGTGAGATATTACGATGTTGATGAACAGAAGAATGAAGAAGATGAATATTTTCTTTATAATTTGCGTTTTGATAATTTGATTTTTACAACATCATTATAATTAATAAAACAATATTAATGTTGATGTAATTTACATAAATGTTGAGATAATTTATGTAACAATTTTAATGGTAGGGACTTATTTGCAATTTTAATAGATGTGGAGATGCATGGTAAGTGACATGCATTGTATTATCCTATGTGGCAGTTGAATAAGTCCACTTACTTTTCTATTGGCCACAGTGGCGATCTCACCAAAGAGGCCATTTTACTGGCCTCACGCTAGAATTTTCCATGAGATTAATATCCAATGAGAATGGCAAGCCACACTTGAATCGTGTAGGATCTATGAAAGAGATTGATGGGGCCCATCATCATTATTTGACTTCATATAATCTGGTCAAACGGTATGGGCTTCCAAATTAACACGAGAGGGGCCTCTCTGAGCAAATATTCGTCCACAATTAATCACATTTTTTAAATGAGTTTTGTTTTATTAAGTATTTTAGTGATTATAGAATTTCATATTAAAAATGAATAAGTATAGTGTTCGGTGTTTAAATTTTAACTCTTAAATATATAATACAATATCTCTAATGAGAAAACTAAATTCATGCATACAATGATTTTTTATTTATCAATTAGACACGTGGATAAACTAACAAATTATAATTGTAGAAAAGTGAAGAGTGATATCCATTTGTTCTTAAGATAGATGTCATGAAATTTTAAAATACAATCCAATTGAAAATAATTAAGGTACCGTTTGGCCGGACTTTTTTACGGTCTAAAAGTCACTTTTAAAACAAAAGTAGAAGTAAGAGCTTTTAAAAAAAAGTTAAAGTTGTTTGGTAATTTTTATTTTTAAAACTCAAAGTTATTTTTAAGTTAAAAGTTGTTTGGGAAATGATTTTTACAAAACTTTCAAATTATTATGTATTGATATAATAAATACATAAAATAAATAAAAAAATTACAATATAAAAGCAGATAAATGCATGAAAGGTTTTTTTGATGAGTTTAATTGTTGTGCACCGTCGGTGTAATTTTTTTTTACACATACATCCAATGACGCGTTGCCACATCATTTAATGAACGTGACACATCATGTGTTTTTAATTACCATACATGATGTGTCGATATATTATTGGACGCATGTGCAAAATAACTTTACACTGACGGTGCGTATAAATTAAATTATTTTTTTATAGTCATAACTGCATTATGTTAGAAAATCATAAATACTTAAAAGAGAAAGAAAGAAACGATCATAAATTTTTACTTTTTAGATTCATCCGATAACTGTTAACTCATAAATTTTATATAGGAAAACTCATTATAGTCAAATCGACACTCCGTCATATGCTTTATCTAACCTATATAAATAGTCAAAATTATATACTAGTAACAGGATTCGTATAACTAGTATGTGAAACAATATAAAATGAAATGAAATTATCTACTCCTATCACATATCACATCTTTATAAAACAATATAAAATGAAATGAAAAATCAATGGAGATAATTATAAAATACATAGTTACTCAGTAAGTAAACGAAAGAGAAAAATAGAAAAGTACCTGATGATGATTCTATGGCAGATTGACAACCACGGCGCAGTGCATAAAGGTAGAGGCAAATATAGCATTTGCCTATATATATATATAGGATGAATAGGGTTAAAGGTTTAGCGGGAGATGCTAAATAAAGAGTGAGAACAGAAAAAAAAATAAGGGCCGCGAAAATTAATACTGAAATAATATTGAAAAATTAGAAAAATGGCTGAGGCGGGATTCGATGGTGGGTCACTAAAGCTAAGCTCCGTAAAAGTTGTTGTAAAGTTCCTTTCAACAACTTTTGGTCAAAGCTCCTTCTATTCAATATTTTTCATTTCAAAATAAGTTCTTAATTTTACTAAGTACTTAATTTATATTGTGTTTGGCCTACCTTCAACTTAAAAATATAAAAAAGTAGAAAATAAGTTCGGCCAAACGGTACCTAAGTATGTCATAGTTACTAGTAACTGGACATGTCGATCAATCGAAGCAAGAGGCCTCGTCCATATGTTTGTTTGGTTGCGATTTGGAGTTGGGGGAGGGGGAACCACTCTGATTCGAATCAAGTGTAATTGTTCTAATTTGAACAATTGAACTGCATTACTATAAATTTTAATTTAAAAAGAAGTAAAAACTCGGTGATTTTAAAATAGATAGTCTAATTTCATTAAAAAAAAATGAAAATAAAATAGTACTAATCTTTGTGTGTCAAAGTGAAATGTTTCTAGCATTGAAAATGATCTTAATTAGGTGCAAAATTTATGGGCACAAAAACAGGATTTAATGCTGTCCAAAAAGGTGCAGTTTTCACACAGTTTAGATCAGAACCGTCTGATCTAAAACATGTGGCTGATATTGTTTTAATATATAAAACTGTGTGTTAAATCATAACCGTCTGATCTGTAATGAATGGCTGCGATCTGTTACTGCGTGAAACTGCGTTAAACTCCAACAGCAGGAAATCCGGACCCCAAAATTTGCGGCTAGAGTAGACAAATGTGTAATCAACTTAAGAATATGAATATGATGGGGTCCTATAAATGAGAGACCGGTGCATTAATAAGGGAGCATAACCCCTTTCTAGGGTGCTTGTCCCATCCCATAAATATTAAAAATATACTTTGTGAATCCACAATCGCATGGACATTTTTATGTACATTCATTAACATAGAAATAATCAAATAAGAATATATTTGTTTTTTCTATTCACAATAAGAAATATTTGATACAAAACATAAGAGGGTCATACATACAAATATTTTGAAGATTCATGACAGTTGTTTTTCAAGAATGCTTCATCATCATAATGTCTTTTGACGGTTTGGCCGTGACTTATTATAAAAAGCCACATGAAGAAGAAACAAACCACGTTAGAAAAGTTAATAATTTATTATAGCCCGTGAAACAGACACAAAGAAATGCCAGAAGTGTGAAACAATGAGCAAAAGAGAGGGCCATTCTCTTATCCAAAGAAAGAAAGAGAGGGCCGCCATTTAGTTAGGAATTTGGATTCATTGTATATAATAAAACTTTTTATATAATTATTACGGCTAGTTATACAAATTTATGAAGATGTTAGTGTATTGTTAGAGGCTAGGGGAAAATGTTAGTAGTCAGAGGTTGAATTCTGAATCTTCTTTTGAAACTCTTTCAATGTCTCGACTCTTTATTATTGGGCTATACATTCGAAGACCGTCACACTATGTTAGTGAATGCTTCTTGTTTTATTGGTGAACTTGTTTTGTGTGTGTGTATTATGTGCAAGTTATATGAGAGCAATTCTAGCTACCTTGAGTGCAACCCTAAATCTATTGTATATAGACACACATAAATGATGAAAATTAAATCATAAGTATTTTCTTTTTGTACAAAAAAAAGGGCAAAGTCTAAGAAAAAAGCTACGAAACTAAACGAATTCTCCTAGGCATGCAAGCTCCGAAGATGTCATTAAATATGAGACTTTAAAGCTCGGAGGGAAAAATTTCTATAACATGAACATCGAAAGAATTCGTAGTTAAACTAAAATTAGTCAATCAATCAGCACATATGTTTCCTTTACGCAAAGAACACTTTATTTGAATTTGTCAATTCAAAACCATGAAGTCACGAATGCGCTTAATCATATACATAATTTAATCGCATCAACATATTACTTAAATAACTATATTATATTTTAAGTTTATTTAGACTTTTTATATGCGCCCAATTTTATATAGTTTGTATTTGTGTCTATACAAACGTTACTTGTTATATGATCTTTTTTTAGCTATTATTTCTTTTTCTTTTTTTTTCGACTTCAACTATGATTGTTTAAGTCATGCATAGTAATATTGTGCATCCTAGGTCTATGAATATAGTTTTTTAAAAATTAAATTTTACTATAAAAAAAGGTTTAGCGTGGTTTGTTGGCCGTATAAAACTTATGATAAAAACAAATCCTATTGATAAAAAAATATTGACACTATCATTTTCTTAGTAGATCAAAGTCAAGAGTCAAGACCAATAACCAACTTCTTCTGGAAAGTTTATTCGAATTGGTAAATAAAAGGTTAGTTTAGAATGGTAAAAAGAGTGAATCTGAGTATAGTGACTTGTGTGTAACATAAGCTATAAGTTTTTTGGTCCACCAAACATTTATGCATGAGGAGCATATGGCAGTAGAAAACGTGTTGGCTTGGCTTCATGGATAAATCTGCATCAAGGTTATAAAATATGATCCCCATTGTACAGACAAATATAAATCATTGCGGGTTAGGTCAAGAATCCAAAGTAAACCCTATGAATAATTTTTATTTTTGACAACAACTGATAGTGAATCCTATGAATGATGAATACTATTTTAGGCTCTAAATATAAGAGACAAATATATCGATAAAATTTGATTTATTTAGTTTATAGTATGTGTGATATATATATATATATATATATCAATTTATGTTAATTCATTTGTCACTTATGTATAAAACCGAAGAGGTAGTATTGCATATATAATTGACATAAATTATTCAAGAATGTTTGCTTTGCTAATTTACACTCAATAATTTTTTAATGAGCAAGTTACATTTTAAATGTACTATTTGAGCCAAATAAAATGGAGTATTTGAAGTTTGAACCTCAGTTACTACGTATAAAATAAAATGTAATATTCTTATTAAGTTTCAATTAACCTAAGCAGGGACTTTTTTTTTTTTGTAGAAAGCTTGCAGGGACTTTAATAAAGAAGAAAAATAATAATAATCTAACAACTACGTACTAATTATTAATATTCACCGTTTAAAAAGTATCATTCAACAAAATTTTATTTTAGTTAAAGCAGAGTGGTTTTAAGTTAGTAGGTGTTAGTGTTACTTTGATAGGATTTGCCAATTTGAACTTAATAATTTTTAGTTGGGTAAATTATTTACAAGGTGGGTTTTGTTGGATTTATTTTTATACGTAAAAGACAAAAATTAAACTCTTGACTACTTATTTGAATAGACAAAAATTTGAACATTGCTAAATACAGCGAATGAATTGTCCCGAAAGCATCCGAATTTGAAATTGTTGAGTATGGCTTATATGTATCAAGAAGAGGTTGGGGGCGGTCGAGAAGCCGGGCTAGCGGAGCGAATTTGAAACTGTTGAGCATGGCTTATATGGTTCAGGGGTACGGTATATACGACCGTACTATTTTTATTATAAATACCGTTTGTAACACTGAAACCCTAATTCATTTATTCATTTAATAGAAACGAGTTGTAGCGAATTTCGGAGACGTACCTACGAGAAACTCCATTATCAAACTTCTCTTGTGTTTACCATCGTTTGCTTTCGTTATTATTTCTTTTTGTTATTAGTTGTGCACAAAAGAAACTAACTAATAAGAAATTGCTTATGGCCGAAATTCATGGGAAGTCTTAGTGAAAGAGGGAAGTTTTAGAAAAAGGGGCTGGGTAGAATAAAGGCCGCGATGGATTCGCGAGAATGCCATTCGATTTATATAGCATTTTTCAAAAAAATAAAAAAATATTACTTGAATTAATTTATTTATATCTGGCAGACAAATCCTAGACGGGATTTTGATAGCAAACGAGATTGTGGACGAGGCCAAAAGAAAGAAGAAGGAGTTGCTCATGTTCAAAGTTGACTTCGAAAAAGCATTTGATTCAGTAGATTGGAGCTTCCTTGACTTTGTAATGCAAAAGATGGGATTTCATGAAAAGTGGAGAAGGTGGATCTCAGAATGTCTTAACACAGCATCAGTGTCGGTATTGGTAAACGGTAGTGCTACTAAAGAATTTGAAATGGGGCGTGGCCTTAGACAGGGAGACCCCCTGTCTCCATTCCTTTTTATCATAGCAGCTGAAGGTTTCAACATGCTGATGAAGAATGCAGTGGACATGGGTAGATTTGCAGGGTATAAATTTGAGGGAGGTTGTAACGCCCCATATTTTATTAATTATTTATTTGTGTGATTAATTGATTATGTGTTTAAATTGTATTATTATTTAGTTAGTTACTAAGTATGATTATGCATGTTAGTTAGTCATAAGTTATTTGGTTGCTAGAATAGTGGGTTTATGGTTATTAGACTTGGAGAGAGTTAAATGAAGGGTATTGTGGTAATTGGATGATACCTTAAGAGAAGGGTTTTAATTTGTCTTAAATAAGAGAAAAGAGAGGAAGAAAGAGAAGAGAGAAAAGAAAGAAAAAGAGAAAGAATGAGAGTAGAGAAGCAAATCTCGTTTTCCATGCATCAGCTCCACTAAATCTTCGATTGCAGATTCGTTAACCGTTGGATCTCAACGAGATTTTGAGGGTAGGTTCGCAACATACAAACGCAACTTTTGACCGTTGGGATCGTCAAAATAAGGTCTGAGGTGGGAGAAATCATGCTCGCAATTTACAGTTCGAAATTGGGGGAAAATGAAGAAAAGGAAGAGAAATGCAAGAGCAAAGAGTAAATTGGAGCTTGAGGATTCAAGAGGAGTGGAGGACTAGAGTTTCCAACATTAATACAAGGTAAGAGGTTGGATTTTGTAGCTATGAGATGATTAATGAGAGGAGAGAAATCACATTTCTCTAGCTCAAACTCTCACATCTCTTTTTGGGTTTTGGGTTTTAATTGAGGGAAATTGGGAATGTGTTATTATAGATTTTTATGTTGAATCACATGTTGATAAATGTTTATCCATGATTTGATGATGTTATAATATGATAAAAATCTATGTTTTTACTTGTTGTTGTTGTTGATTGTTGTTATTTGGGTATTTCCATGTTTTGATAAAAGTAGTGATGAATATTGTTGATTCTCATGATCAATGTAAATTGGTGTCTTCCAAGTGTTTGTTAATAATGTGTAAATGAATGAAATGTACTAAAGGTAGAATTTAAGTTAACGTACCTTTTGATAGTTTGGAAAATCGCGTGTATGTACTGATACCTAGGAGTGTATGTATTGATACATACATGTGTGAATTATGTAGAAACTTGGAAATAACGAACTTGTACCGATACAAGTTGTGTTTTGTATCGATACAAGGCCCTGTTTTAACATGAAAATGCTTTACAAACCTATGTTGGTGTGGATTAATTCTAATTTTCCTTGGATTAGTGGATCTTTATGATTAATCTATGTTGATTAAATTATGATGTTTTAAGTAGCTAACTAATGATGTGTTAATGATTAAATTGATGATGTTCACAATGATGTTTTGAGTTATTAATTAAAACAATGATGATGTGAATAATTTAGCTAAGTTGCTATATTTTGTGATGATGATGAAGATGGATTAAGTTATCCATATTATAATGATGATGTATTGGTAGTTGATACCATATGTTTGGTATATACACATTTCATGCATTCATAAGTTGTGTCTATTGATGAGTATCCTAGAGACGATGATCTAGTTTACTGTTATTCTAGAGACGATGATCTAGAATGTTTTAGAGACGATGATCTAAAACACTTGGGTTTAGTTATCCAATTTTATGACGATGGGTACCACATGCATTTAGTTGTGTCTAGGTAACATTGCACGTATGAGACATTAGATGCACTAAGAGATGAAGGTGCTTCTTACTTGTTATGTGTTAGGTGGCATAATATGTTTTATGTTACTTGATGAATGATTGATGAGTGATTAATCTAAATGATGATGTGATTAGTGCTCTTGTTGAGGATTAATTATTTGGTTTATGTTTTCCGAATAATGTTGAGTTGATGTTATATTAATTATTGCTAAGTGATGATTGTTTGCAATAAGCTAATTATCTTTCAAATGAACATGTTTGATTATGTCTGAATATGACTGATACATGTTTATGTGTGTATGAGTTGTATATATGCAACTGTTGTTATTTATTTAGTGTCTGATATACTTTATATTCAGTCACTTTACGGTTGCATTATCTAACCCTCTGTTTTGTGTTTGTGCTGAACCGTTGGGGGTTCAGGTTCTCAGGTTGTATGTTTGTTGGTGTTCGAGTTATTGGTGACAGCTCCGCTCTGGTTGTGACACGGGGAAGGGTTCATAGAGTATTTATTTGTTGTTTTATTTAAATTAAAGGTGTATCTTTTATAAAAGGATTTTGTATAAGTGATGATTACTAATTAATTTTATTAGTAGAGTTTTTAATGAAGAATGTAACACCTTGAACCGTGATTTATAATTCATTTTTTACTTCGAGTCTTAAAGTCATTTTTATCCGCTGCGTAGTTTCGAAAAACCATTCTTTTATTAAGATAAATTAAATAATGGGTCAGGGTTGTTACAAAGTGGTATCAGAGCCCCGTTGTCTTCGGACTGTGTGGGTTATGTGTCAGTCAGAGCAGGTCTGTGCAGTCAGGCCGAGTGAGCGCGGTGTCAGTCGTGTCTGTGTAACTGTTATGATTTCTTGTGAATTAATTTTTGTAGTTACACTTGCACATCAGTCACTATTTAATTGTTTTGCGAATGTGTGACTAGTTTCATGAATTTTGTTGCTAGTTCTTTTGTTAGCGTGTTGTTTTATTTGATTCTCGAGACTTATGTTTTAATTGGTATTGACTTTAGCATCTATAATTCTTGTTTCATGATTGGATGTTAAAATGATGATTGTCTTAAGTGCTATTTGTTAATACTTGAATAATATGTGATGTTTTATTCTAGTTGATTGAGTATAAGATTTATTGTCTTATTTGTGTTTCTTGTGATTAAATTAAATGTGAAAATGATAATTGTTTCGTTGTTAATTGAAATTGTGTAGAATATTAGAATTTACTTTATGCTACATGAATTCATACATGATTTGAATATGTTAATGGGATGAATAGTTTAATTTAACTATTTATAGTAGAGTTTATGTGAATTCTTATGTATGTTTGCATGTATACTTTTATGTGTAGTTCTTTATGACATGAGATAATTTTAGAACTAGTATTAATTTCCGATGATGTGAATTTTATCGAAAATCTAATTGTTTTCTTTTGAGTAAGTGAAACATAATTTTATCAAGTAAGAAGAGTAGAATATTAATAGTATAGTTAAGTGGATTCTAGGATATGTTTGACATATGTTTTGTTCTATATGATATGTTCTAGATTATTGCTATTTGACTTGTGCTTTTGGTTATTTGTAAGTTATAGTGAATAACTATGCTATTTTCTATAAGATGAATTTGATAAATGTGTTGTACAAGTTGACTATTTTATTTTGTCATGTTAGTTATCATGTTAAGATAGATATATTCTATGCATATGTGAATATGAATTGTTGAATTTTTAAAATTCATTGCTATGAAATATTTATCTTTTCTTGTACTGATTTGATTCTCAATTTTGAGATTTAGAGAAGATATATGTTTCTTGAATGTCTATGTGAAATGCTATGTTTTGCTTTTGTGCAATTTTATATAAATGTTCATGTTTTGTATTTTGTAGTTTACCCATTGTATGCGACATGTGTGTAAACATTGTCGATACTAGTTTCTTTCGTGGGAGCTAGTTAGAGAATCGTAGAAGTCTCCAGTTAAGTATGAGAGTTGAGAATTACAATAGGAGTTATAAGTGGGTTTGAGATAAGTGGGGGAGAAGGTTAACTTCCTTTGAGATGTTTAAGTGTAGAAGAATAAGTTAGATAGAGATGTCCGGAGTAGAGCGTTCATGTGTTGGTGTTGTCCATTTCGGAGTTAGATGATTTGGAAGAACAGTTAGAAGACCGCTGGAGAAGAAGTTTGTCGGATCGATTGTTTTGCCATGAAGAGCGCCAATGTTGTTAAGTAAGAAGAGATGATGAATTATGAGAAAATCGGCGGAGATTGGTAAGATCAAATTCATTATGCTTGGTATGATGAAGAAAGGCTTAGCATACGTGTAGTGCATATGATGAAGGAATAAAAGATTTCAGATATTGTAATCAAGGACGAGTAGACAATAATAATGTGATGGAATATTCAGGATATATTTTGGATGTGAGTATCTCGACGGAAGAAGTGATATTGGAAACGTTGTATATTAAGAAAAAAAAAAGGTTGGTTAAGTGATGGATTATGAATGAAGCAATTATGTTGGAACTCGACATAAGAAATCGACATTGGTGTAAAAGGAATAGTTGTGTCATTAATGACGTGATTTCGATGTGTATCGGTAAGAGTTTGAGGACCTTATCGGCAACCGAGTATGGCGATGATAAATTTAAAACTATGGTTTGGATAAGATTTGGACGTGAACGTATAAGGATTAAGAGGAATGTAAAGACTTATGAAAAATCATGATGTGAAATCCCTATGGAGATGAGATTTATTTGGAACGTAATGGATTGAAGAGTACTTATGGTGGAATATTTCTTTCCGGATGTTTCGTTCTTAGGAAAGCACTATTGTAGATTGACAAAGATGGTTCATGTCACCATAATGGTTGTTGTCTATCTATTAATAAATTGAGGGAATGGCCACCCTTGATCTCTTGTTAACGAGTAGACAAGATCGTGTGACCGGAATGGACTAGTTTTGTCAACCTTTGGTAGTGTATAGAGTTTGAATGTTTTGTTGGAGAATGGGATGAAAAGATTTCGTCTAGGGTTGTCTTAGTCGGACAATTTTCGAGGGCGAAAATTCTTTTAAGTGGGGGAGAGTTGTAACGCCCCATATTTTATTAATTATTTATTTGTGTGATTAATTGATTATGTGTTTAAATTGTATTATTATTTAGTTAGTTACTAAGTATGATTATGCATGTTAGTTAGTCATAAGTTATTTGGTTGCTAGAATAGTGGGTTTATGGTTATTAGACTTGGAGAGAGTTAAATGAAGGGTATTGTGGTAATTGGATGATACCTTAAGAGAAGGGTTTTAATTTGTCTTAAATAAGAGAAAAGAGAGGAAGAAAGAGAAGAGAGAAAAGAAAGAAAAAGAGAAAGAATGAGAGTAGAGAAGCAAATCCCGTTTTCCATGCATCAGCTCCACTAAATCTTCGATTGCAGATTCGTTAACCGTTGGATCTCAACGAGATTTTGAGGGTAGGTTCGCAACATACAAACGCAACTTTTGACCGTTGGGATCGTCAAAATAAGGTCTGAGGTGGGAGAAATCATGCTCGCAATTTACAGTTCGAAATTGGGGGAAAATGAAGAAAAGGAAGAGAAATGCAAGAGCAAAGAGTAAATTGGAGCTTGAGGATTCAAGAGGAGTGGAGGACTAGAGTTTCCAACATTAATACAAGGTAAGAGGTCGGATTTTGTAGCTATGAGATGATTAATGAGAGGAGAGAAATCACATTTCTCTAGCTCAAACTCTCACATCTCTTTTTGGGTTTTGGGTTTTAATTGAGGGAAATTGGGAATGTGTTATTATAGATTTTTATGTTGAATCACATGTTGATAAATGTTTATCCATGATTTGATGATGTTATAATATGATAAAAATCTATGTTTTTACTTGTTGTTGTTGTTGATTGTTGTTATTTGGGTATTTCCATGTTTTGATAAAAGTAGTGATGAATATTGTTGATTCTCATGATCAATGTAAATTGGTGTCTTCCAAGTGTTTGTTAATAATGTGTAAATGAATGAAATGTACTAAAGGTAGAATTTAAGTTAACGTACCTTTTGATAGTTTGGAAAATCGCGTGTATGTACTGATACCTAGGAGTGTATGTATTGATACATACATGTGTGAATTATGTAGAAACTTGGAAATAACGAACTTGTACCGATACAAGTTGTGTTTTGTATCGATACAAGGCCCTGTTTTAACATGAAAATGCTTTACAAACCTATGTTGGTGTGGATTAATTCTAATTTTCCTTGGATTAGTGGATCTTTATGATTAATCTATGTTGATTAAATTATGATGTTTTAAGTAGCTAACTAATGATGTGTTAATGATTAAATTGATGATGTTCACAATGATGTTTTGAGTTATTAATTAAAACAATGATGATGTGAATAATTTAGCTAAGTTGCTATATTTTGTGATGATGATGAAGATGGATTAAGTTATCCATATTATAATGATGATGTATTGGTAGTTGATACCATATGTTTGGTATATACACATTTCATGCATTCATAAGTTGTGTCTATTGATGAGTATCCTAGAGACGATGATCTAGTTTACTGTTATTCTAGAGACGATGATCTAAAACACTTGGGTTTAGTTATCCAATTTTATGACGATGGGTACCACATGCATTTAGTTGTGTCTAGGTAACATTGCACATATGAGACATTAGATGCACTAAGAGATGAAGGTGCTTCTTACTTGTTATGTGTTAGGTGGCATAATATGTTTTATGTTACTTGATGAATGATTGATGAGTGATTAATCTAAATGATGATGTGATTAGTGCTCTTGTTGAGGATTAATTATTTGGTTTATGTTTTCCGAATAATGTTGAGTTGATGTTATATTAATTATTGCTAAGTGATGATTGTTTGCAATAAGCTAATTATCTTTCAAATGAACATGTTTGATTATGTCTGAATATGACTGATACATGTTTATGTGTGTATGAGTTGTATATATGCAACTGTTGTTATTTATTTAGTGTCTGATATACTTTATATTCAGTCACTTTACGGTTGCATTATCTAACCCTCTGTTTTGTGTTTGTGCTGAACCGTTGGGGGTTCAGGTTCTCAGGTTGTATGTTTGTTGGTGTTCGAGTTATTGGTGACAGCTCCGCTCTGGTTGTGACACGGGGAAGGGTTCATAGAGTATTTATTTGTTGTTTTATTTAAATTAAAGGTGTATCTTTTATAAAAGGATTTTGTATAAGTGATGATTACTAATTAATTTTATTAGTAGAGTTTTTAATGAAGAATGTAACACCTTGAACCGTGATTTATAATTCATTTTTTACTTCGAGTCTTAAAGTCATTTTTATCCGCTGCGTAGTTTCGAAAAACCATTCTTTTATTAAGATAAATTAAATAATGGGTCAGGGTTGTTACAGAGGTGACTTGGGTTTCTCCCATCTCCAATACGCCGATGATACTTTGATCATCGGAGAAAAAAGTTGGGGGAACATTCGGATTATGAAGGCGAATTTGTTATTGTTTGAGCTAATGTCAGGCCTAAAGGTGAATTTCAACAAGAGCATGTTGGTAGGCATCAACATACCTCAATGCTGGTTGGAGGAAGCGGCAAATATTCTGAATTGTAAAGTAGGGTGCTTTCCCTTCAAATATCTTGGCCTTCCAATTGGTGCTAGTTTGAGGAGAATGTCGACGTGGCAACCAATAAGCGGTTGTCCATCGGAGGTCGTGTGGTTATATTAAAATCAGTCTTGTCAGCGATTCCAGTCTATTTTCTATCCTTTTTCAAAGC
Organism: Trifolium pratense; assembly: GCF_020283565.1. Classification (NCBI taxonomy): domain Eukaryota; kingdom Viridiplantae; phylum Streptophyta; class Magnoliopsida; order Fabales; family Fabaceae; genus Trifolium; species Trifolium pratense. Next base: position 28,954,321 of record NC_060060.1, on the reverse strand, counting down.
TCCGGCAGGTATCATTTCTAAACTTGAATCTCTCTTTAAACATTTTTTATGGGGAGGGAGTGAGGACGAGAGAAAAGTCAACTGGGTTAAATGGGAGAAGGTGTGTAGACCTTTAGAAGAGGGAGGGTTGGGTTTGAAAAATTTGAAGGCTTTTAATCTCGCTCTTCTTAGTAAATGGAATTGGAAAATTAGATTTGACAATGAGAGTTTGTGGTATCGAGCGCTATCAAGTAGATACGGGACTAGCAATGGGGCTCTTAGAGACGGAGGAAATGATAGGTCATTATGGTGGAGAGATGTTAATCAGTTAGATGTGGGATTTTTTGGATCTTTAAATCAATTTACGGTTAAAGAGGCCTACAATAAGATCATGTCGGGACTGCATAATGATTCCGACATGTCTTGTGCGATGGCCTGGCACAAAGCAATTCCACCAAAAGTTTCATGCTTAGTATGGAAATTGCTTCAAAATAAGGTAGCTACGAAAGATAACTTATGTAGGAGAGGTGTTATCAGTCAAGGGACTTTGCAATGTGTCGGTGAGTGTGGCTTCGAGGAATCAATTTCACATCTATTTTTTGAGTGTCCAGTTTTTGCAGGGATCTGGTATCGGATAGGTAAGTGGCTTGGAGTATCGACGGTATTTCATAACAAAGGCTTATCGCACCTGGAACAATTTGAAGGTTTGATTGGTAATGGTAGAGTATTTGCAGATCGAGTCAGCGTGATTTGGTTTGCCAGTATCTGGTCCATATGGAAAACCAGGAATGATAAGCTGTTCAAGAACATGGAGGTGCAGATTGACAAAATTGTAGAATCTATTAAGATTTTATCATGGAATTGGCTGAAGTTTAAAACTAGTAATCTAGAGTACAATATGGCTCATTGGTGTTTGAATCCTAGAGTATGTTTAGGATGTCCAGTTCGGTAATGGTTGCGCTGTCAGCTCTGCCTAGGATCAAGGGACTTTTCGGCTTCATTATTTGGCGCATTAGATCAGAGAAAAGTAATTAGATATTTTTTGAAGACTTTCTTTGGTGCGGTGTAACAGGCTGCAGTATCTGCAGCTACAGACTGTGTCTTTTTTGTGTTGGTGCCTTGGTTGTACCTCAAAAATGCCTTGCCCGGATCAGCTTGGGATGGAAACGCCTTTTGTTTCTGGGGCCTGAGTATAGCTAGTGGCATTGGCGAGAGGTCCTAAAGTACCACATTTAAAAAAGCAGTCGATGGAAATTTTTGTTTGCGGAATCTATTGGTGTACCGCGGTACCGTTGTCCTGTTAAGGCAGATTGCTTGTGTATAATTGTCGCTAGACTGGTTTCAGAGGCTTGTGGTGCTGATCGAGTGCATTAACTGTCTAATTATTTTGCTGCGCAATTTTTGCAATTGTAGCCAAAGATGTGCGTTCGATTCTTCAGCTCACTGCATCAATTTCCTCACTGTTGTCAGATTTATGTGCTTGGATGGATGATCAGCTTTGTCTATTGCGTTTTTGCTGTATGTGCCCTGTTATTGATGTTGTATCAGTGGTTTGATTTGGTTAGGCCTTTGTGACAGCCATATAGTATGTCCTTGTAATAGGGAAGATTTGTTTCTGGGTATCTTGCTTTGTATCTGTTGGACTTGTTTTAGTGAATTTGCACTTCTTGTGCATAATTCACTTTATTAATACTATTTTGCTTTTTCAAAAAAAAAAATTATTGTTGATAGGTACTATTTTCCTTTAATTCATTATATGATATTTCAATTAATTAACTATTGCTTTGATGTAACATGACATTTGTATTTAGTATTGAATCAATGATTCCTGTTATACTCCTATGTACCAACCTTGATTTAATTTTTAGTGTATGACTTTCATCTTCTGCTACTCATGTCACCATGTGGTAGACTAATTATGCAAACGCTCAGATGCCAGAGAAGGCCTTATTAAATTGAGTGCAGATAAAGATAATAATTTGATCAGTTAATAAAAGGACATATTTCTTTCTATTATTGAAGATCTGAAGTTTCATTAAAACCATAGTACCATGGTAATACTCCAATTGAATTCTGCCACTAGGAATTTGTCCTATAAGGTATGAGTACAAAAACATATCATAATCCGAAGGAAAAAAAAATGATTATCATAATAGCATGGTCCATCCTATACAAATAAGAATATCACATACTATAAAGAAAATGATTATCATAATAGCATGGTCCATCCTATAAAAAAAAATGATCAAAATCGTATGGTTGATGGATGTTGGTATTTTTTTCATCATCAAATCATATGCTACGTCGTTTAAAACATATCACATCGTTAATTTATGGTTAAAAATTATTATAGTGGGGCCAAAACTATCACATTTTAAAATAAGAGGACCAAATCTCCAAATTGATAAAATATAGAGATTAAAACTGCAATTAAGCCTAAATAAATTCATGTTAATAAAAGGTTGAAAAGTAATTTGGAGGACAAAATAGACAGCTTAGAACTAAATGAATAAGTGCTTGTTATATATATTATTTTATAACTTTTGAATTTAATCCTACTCAACCTTATAAAACTGAAACGCGTAAATATAAATATTCAGTAATAAATATGATAGGAGGTGGTTTAATAGAACGCAGAGCTAGGGACTCTTGATACTCCTCACATTTAGGACTACACATTTAGAACATGGTTGGAGTAGACCAATAATAGAAATTTGATAGCAAGTAACTCAATGAATCTTCAAAATGTTCTTATATCACATCAAAATTTAGAGTAGAGTCTAACTCAATCTTATAAAATTAATTTGTATGATAATAATTGTTCGTAATTATAATCCATGTTGAGATTTGAGACCATCTCTCATGAGCATAGGACAAATACATATATAAAGAGAACAATCACAAATGTTTAAATTTTTTGATTTGTGAGGTCGGGGGCGGGCGAGGAGCTGAGCTAACGAAACAACTTCCCTCTATCCATATGAGTTTGGCCTAAATATATATTTTTTTTTGGGGGGGGGGGGGGGGCGGTGGATAGGGGGTGCGAGGACACTAGTCCATGTGGTACGGTTCAGGGGCATTTATTGTTATTTGGGCTGAAATATTATTGTTATAAGGAGAATGTTAACATGTGCATATATGACACATGTTAAGGTAGTAAAAATAGAAATTATGTCTTAGAATTTGTGCATTTTAACTTTTCAAGCATTAAATGTTTTGTATCATTAAATGTTAAATTTCTATATTAAGATACCTTATCATGTGCCCTATATGCACATATTAACAAGAACCTTGTTATAAATACCGCTTGTAACATTGAAATCCTAATTCATTCATCTAATATAAATATGTTGTAGCAAATTCTATAGTCAGAGACGTACCCATCACTTGGGAAACTCTGTTATCAAACTTTTTATTTGCGTTTATTCGTTATTACTTCTTTTTGTTACTAGTTGTTCCAATAGAAAGTGTATGTAATAGGGTGTGTAAATTCTTCATTTTAAGTTCTATTTTTTAAATTTTTCAATGAAAGGTGATAAAGGGTGAATTCTTGTTGTAGACTTTTTATTTATTTTTTTATATTATATTGAAGAATTTAAATCATAAGTTTTTTCAATTCTAAGGACAATTCTTCGCTCGAATCATTATATACACCGTATACACGATTCGTGACAAAAACAATCATATTAAAAATGAATTTGATACACAAACCAATCCAGGGAGTTATTTGCTGAAAATTGGTTCAATTTCTAGTATCTTAATTGCAACTAAGCAGAATATTTCGACACTAAACTTGTAAGGGCCTCGTTGATGAATAGTTAATAAGTACATTTAACATCGTAACAAAAAAAAAAGTAATTTGAAAGTATTCTCTCAATCCTAAGATTTCTTCAACGACAAAGTCAAAGTATTCTCTCGTTGATGAATAGTTAATAAGTACATTTAACATCGTAACAAAAAAAAAAAGTAATTTGAAAGTATTCTCTCAATCCTAAGATTTCTTCAACGACAAAGTCAAAGTTTGACTTTTGCGGCACACATTTTTGTTCGGTAAAGTGAAATTTGAGTTTGCCAATACAAAAATTAGATTGAAAATGGCCGTGAAGTTCCAGTTAATTTTCAAAACAAGTTAAAATTAAGTAATGCAATTGAGTAGATGTATACTATCAAATAAGATGTTTGAGTTTCTTGATAGTAAAGCATAAAGGAGAGAGTATGAAGTGTGAAGTAAATTTTTCTAAAAACAATAAAAGAAAAAAATACTCAAAAAATATTTAGAACAATAAAGGAGAGAGCCCACAGGGCTGAGGGCTGAAGGAGCCCACTGGGCCTTGTTTGTCAGCGAGTCCAGTTTTCATCCTGAATTAGCCTTTGAAGAACAAAAAACTACTGAATTGGGCAGTTTAATTGAAAATAAAAAGTCTCAATTCATTCAAAGGAAGTATCAATAAATAAGTTTGAGATTTACTTTTGTCACCCTATCGATTATTCCGTATCCTACATCTTTTCCATTTTATTTTTTCGCTACTTGAGTAGCGGACGTTGTAAAATGAGAAATTTTATCTTTCCCATTTTTACTAGTTCTCTATTTAAGTAGCGGATTAATTCTCTACATAGGTAGCGAACGTTACAAAAATGTGAAATTTGAGAAAAAACACCCCCATAATATTAAAATTTCTCATTTTTATAGCATCCGCTACTTAAGTAGCGAACATTATAAAAATGAGATTTCCGAGAAAAAAAACACCCTCCTACCATGAAATTTCAAGATTTTAAACGTAGAATCCGCTACTTAAGTAGCGGACGTGAAGTATTTTGATAATTTTGTAGGGTGCGCGGGAAATGGAGTAGGGTGACAAAATAATAGTCAATAAGTTTTTCAATCTAAAATAAAAAAGGAGCAGCTGGGTTAATATGGTATAAAATATAGATCTCTTATAGCTTAATCAAGTGTAATTATCCCATATTTATTAATGGTATGGCGGTAACTATTTAAAGTTTAATCAAGTGTGATCAAATTCATGAGTTTCACCGAAAGTTAGTTGGTCCAGTGATGATTGATATTGAACTTGGTAGGGAGGACCACGGTTCGATCCCCCACAACTGCGATCGAGAGGGGCTGGAACCACTTGATACCAAAACTGACTCTCGAACCAGATTAGACAGTCTAGTTGACCGGATACTGGTGGTGAAAACAAAACAAAATTCACAATAATGTTAATGTATGTTTATCCAACTTGAGTATTATTCTATGTAATTCCGCACAAATATTATAATAATAAAGATTTGTATATAAAATAAAATAATTAGAACTAGTACTCTCTCACATTTGTCCTTTGATCGTGTCTTCTTAGGAATTGTTCGGTATGAGGTGGCAAGTTTGGTAGGTTTCTCTTTTGTCCCTCCACCTGAAGTCATTGCTCACCTGCAATTTGGAGGATCGTTTCCTATCGGTTTTGGTGTTAAAAATGTTATTTATTTGATCTGGGCGAATATTAAAATGATCTCTTGGTGATGGTGGTTTAAAATCAATAAAAAATATTTTAGTTTTGATTGTCATAAGTGGTGGTTGAATTTTGTTGATTGTCTGGACATCTTATAATTGTTTTTTTTTTTTAAACAATCTAATAGTTGGTTGTTATTGTGTGAAGAATGGAATGTAGCATCTCAAGGAATTTTTATCTTCTATGCTCTCATTCTTAGTGCGAATAAATTGTTGTTTGTTTTCTTCGAACATTAGGATGTTTTATGGCATGACTAGAGATTTCTCATAGATCCTACGGTCTTTCTTCTTCCCTTGAGCTTGAATGTAACCTTAACATGTGATCTGGTTTTATTTCAACTCAGTATTTTACTATTAGGCTTAGGCATTTCGTGTGCCTTATTTAATTTTATTCTTTGACTTCTAAAAAAAATTATTAGAAGTACCAGCTTTCCCCCGATAAATTTGAATTTCATGACTGTACATTGTTTATCAATACATTGTTGGCAAAATTATTTTTATTTTATGTATTGTATCCTTTCATTTCATCCAAGTTAAAGTTAAAAAACATTGTATAGATAGAAAATCAAAATCAAGTGGTCAGTAATCATAATTATTGGTGCTTTCCATGATTTCGTTTATGGCAATGATTATGCAACTAGAGGTTGCAAATGCAAATTGTAATATTCACGCTAGCACAAATTCTCTGGATACGTTAAATTCAAATGATTAATTGTTTTTATACTTACTTGATTAACCATCCATGCACCAACCATCAGTATAAGCTAGGAGTATTATCTAATTCTTAATAAATTTGTTTTCCTCTATATCGTACAACCAACTGACATTAACTTTTTTTTTTCTTTATTAGTAAAATGGTCCCTTAAAGACATTTTTGATTTCACATTGATCTCTTAAAGAAAAAAAAGGTTCGAATAGGTTTCATAAAGACATTTCCGTTAATCAGTTTGGTCCTATTCAGACCTTTTTTTAGGACCAAACTGATTAACGGAGATGTCTTTGTGAGACATATTCGGACCTTTTTTTTTAAGGGATCTATTCTGACATTTTTTATTTAAGGGACCAATCTGAAACCAATTTTTTTTAAGGGGTCATTTTACTAATTAAGTCTTTTTTTTGTAGTAAACATGAACCCTTTTATTATTACTAGCGACCAGACAGACGCGTTCCACGTCTGTATGTGTAATTCATATTTTCTATTATGCAAACTTATGTCAACAAAAAAAAAACATGTTTTATGTTATGATGAGTTTGTTAATAAAAGATTTTTATTGCTAAAAAAAGTCAAAGGTATTATTGGTATTATAAAAAATCCATATCAAATTTTTTTATATTATCTTTATATTTAGGCCAAGTCTTAACATGCACAAATTACTCATGTTGTGCATGGTGCACAAGTTCCGAATAACATTATAACGAATACGAATTTTATAAAATCGACCGTTGGATTGAAAGATTATATCATATAGATCATCCATAAATTTTCTTTAGAAAATTTGAAAATCATTTGATATGTTATTGAGACCCATCAAAATTAGCGATTTATGAGTTTTTATTAAATACCATTAATTTTGATGGGTCTCAATAACATATAAAATGATTTTCAATTTTTCTAAATTTTTTTTTGGATGATCTATATGATATAATCTATCAATCCAACGGTCGATTTTGTAAAATTCGTATTCGTTATAATATTATTTGAGACTTGTACATGCACAACATGAGTAACTTGTTCATGTTAGAAAAAGCCCTTTATAAGTATAGATAAACAAATGGAAAACAAGAAAATGAGAAATGTTACGTTTAATGAATATAATTGGATTTTTGATCCATTAATCAACCCATGAATACAATTAATTACAATTTTAAATGTCATGAACACGCTTACACACATATGTTCACACACAAACACACTCAAATAGTCTTGGATATACACTTTAAAAAATATGAATAATAACATTTTTTTTAAATAATGAGGGTCTATGTTCAGAAAAATAGAATATTATAATTGGAATTAGACGAGAGGTAGCTATCTCCAAAACATATGTTAGAAATACATAGCTAATGCCACTCTTACATACATAAGAGAAAAAAAACACATCCATCCTTCACGTTACAACCAATATTTACTAGAGAATTTACACATTTATTTATTTCACGATACGAATGTTGAATCACAACCTCTCAATTATTAAGCGTCAAATTTTATCAACTAGAGAGCTTCCACTATTGCTACCCCTCCAAGGCTCCAATAGAAGTAATAGTAGCTTTTACAATCACCATGTGCTCAACATGTAGCCCCACACAATGAAAATTCAACCTTCTAATTTTAGCATTCAACAAAAACACAAAGATCATATTATAATTTTTTTTAAAATAATTAATATATTTTTTTAGATGAAGAGATTATTAAAGGCGTTGAATCTCAGATTCTTTATTTTCTATATGTTTATAATGTATGAATCCGACGGCTAAACTTCCGGAAAAACAATAAAAATATATCAATTTTATTTCATCATTGTATTTTTTATTTTTATTTTTGGAAAAGATTATACGCGTGATTTGTTTACCAAAATTGCATGTCAATAAATAAGATTGCTAAAAATATTTACTACCAAAATTCAACTTTTTTCTCAATTTTTTTTTTATATATTAGTATTTAATATAAAACTATTATGTTAAGAGAATGTTAACATGTGTCCTAAGACACAAATGTTAAAAGAAGCAAATGCATACATTATTTTTTAAAACTTATACATTTTAATTTTTTAAATATTAATTTTTTTACATTATTAAATACAAATTTTTTATATTAACTAGTTTAAAGACTCGTGCATGGGTCCATTGACTTTAGTTTGATATTTAAGTTTATCATTATCTTAATGTAGAAGATTTATTTAGAATAAAATATTATTAAATATAAGTGAAACTAATTATGTTATTTTTTTAAAACTTATTTATCCAATGTTTTATGTTTCAATGACAAATAAAGGTCCCGTATATATTGTTTAATTGAAAATTATAAATTTTAGTATTAGGAATATCTAGGATAATTTAGAAAATTTGATAATAATTAACTTTATTTTCTTCTTATTATTATTAATATAGTTAGTAGTAGTAAAGTAATATTATTTATTTTATTTTTGATGAAAAATATTGTTTATATTTTTTTTTTTAATATTGTTATTGTTTATGTTTCTATTTATATATTCCTATTTTTATGTATTCAACTTATTTTTTATATTCTTTCGATAATTTATTTTTATTGACTGAGCTCTCTATAATTTTTATATTGTTTTTTTTTTGTACCTATTTTTATGCATAGATTCTTATATAATTTTTTTTTATTCATCTTATTCTTTCTATATTTTTTGTATTTATCTTATATTGTTTCTATATATTTTTTTTAGTGAAATTACAATGAAGGATATAAATCTTACAACTTGGTTAAAAGTACTAAGAATAAATTAGTAACTTTTGTGGTAATAGATTTTAATATATTAGTAATAGATTAGAATATCTTAACATGTGTCCATAATCCTTATATTTAAATACTTTAACATGTGTATATATGTTAGATACACATATTAGTAGAGATAAATACATTACTTATTTTAAGTAAAACAAAAATACATTACTTATTCAATGAACCTAAAAAGAACTTGTGCTCATATATGAAATTAGATGGAGAAAATAATATATTTTTTTTTGGGTTTTTTTTTTAATTGGATCTTGATGGAGTAAATAAATTTATTTGTATAACATATCACACACACAAAAAAAAAAAGGAATACCAACAAATTTAGTATTTCAGGTTAAGCTCGGTAACACTAGCTTATAACCTAAGTTGAAGACATTAAGGTGTTGAAAAAGTATAATGTTCGATAAAAAAACAAATTTAGTATTTCAAATTAGGAATCTAGCAGCATGTTTTAAGAATCTGTAGTACACACACCAATACCATCATTCTGTCCGTTCCCGATCGACTCTGATATGAGAACGGATACAGTGTGGACCCCACAATCCACATCAACAATTCACTGCATATAAATAACATCCTTAATCACTCACTCACCGTTCCAAAACAACGTTCCTCTCTGGTCTGGTCCCTCACGCTCTCTTCTTTTGAGAACACACTTAACAAAACAAAAGAGAGAGAGAAAAGCAAAAACACTACAGCGAGAAAAAGTACTTTGGAGAGTGTCACAGTATACACACACTTGCGAACATACTTAGAGTTTGAGGTTTTCTAACTCTTCCTTAATTTTCTCATATTTTGTTTCTCTCTTACCTATTTCATAGTAAGTTCTTTTCAATTTTCATTCTAATATCACACCAAAAAAAAAAACTCTTTTTTTATAAGCCCAATTTTCTCTGCCGTTTGCACTTTTTCTTCTATTCGGGCTTCATTCTACAAAAGGGTTTCTTTCCTTTCTTAGTATTACCTCAGATTCTTCTCAAAGTTTCAACCTTTGTCTTGTTCTGTTCTGCCCTTCAGTTTCTAAGTTTTGAACTTCACTTCTTAGAATTACATCAGATTCTGTATAGTTCTTGGTCGTGGCTTCAAAGGTGGAAGCTTTTTCCTTTTTGAGAAAATGGGGTTTTTGAATTTGGAGTTGCATGTGCAAATCTTTGTCACTACTATGATGGTGATTCTACTGGGAACTTTCTGTGTTGCAGACACTGACCCTGTTGATGGTATTGTATAAACTTCTTATTTTCTACTTTTGTTTCTATTTTCAATTTTAGAAAAACCAATAGAATGGTGTTTTTATTCATTATTTTAGTTTATTTGATACCCTTTATTTTATAATACAGCATTTGAACTTTCGCCGTAAGTAGATTCTATGATGGATTATTTGATAAGTTTAAAAATTTGATTTTTTGTCTTTTCCTTAATGTTGATGGTAATCTCAGTATCTGAACTTGTTTAAATATTTGCATGTAACATTTGAGTGCAGAAGTTAGGTAAACTATTGTCTTTTTTTATAGACAAATGTTAGTATATTAGTTGTTATGTTGTCTATGTTTGGTTACACTTCTAAAGGGCCAAAATTGATTATGGAGGTGTAGAGTTGTTTTTGACATGTTTGGTTCCTCTAAAGTACAATTGATTTTGCCTCCAGAATTTATTCTACTTTAAGCAGAAATTGTCGCTTTAATGTTCAACTCACTTTTACTTGAATGTATTCAAACATAAATCACATTACCTTCATCTCGGTTTTAGCCAGAATCAATTTTATAGCATGAATTTTGTGTATGTTTGGTGTCACGGTGAATCACCGCGATTCTGGCATATTCACCGTGATACCAAACATAGGCAAATTCATTCAAAATCAATGTTTCCAGAACCAAACATACACTTAGAATTTTTCCTTCACAAGGGTTTGAACTAACGTGTCTTAATATGTGTTATGGTCACAGTTGCTGCAATCAATAGTCTATATGTTGCTATGCACTCACCACCTCTTCAAGGGTGGAAGCCTGTGGGAGGGGATCCATGTTTCGACCATTGGCAAGGTGTGGATTGTGTCTTCTCCAACATAACTGCGATGTATAGTCATTCTCCCTTTCTTAAATTATAATTTGTTATCTTATTGTTAACATAATTTGTTTCAAATGGTAATGATACAATTAGGATAAGACTCATTAGACTGTATATTTCGGTTGACAGACGACTAGCAGGCTTGAATTTGGGTGGAGAGCTTGGCAGTAATTTGGATTTCCCGTCCATTATAGACATGTAAGTGTCGATTTCAAGATTATGGTACATGTTGCTCTGTGTTTTTCTGATACACTTTTGATTAATTGAGAAAACTTAACTCTTAATCAGTAATTTTGTAACTATAGTATTTTCACTAGAAAGTAAAAACCTCACTAAGCTTTGTGTTTCACATTGCACAGTGATCTTAGCAACAACCACATTGGAGGTGCCATTCCATTCACTTTACCGCCTACTTTGAGGACCTTGTAAGTTATCTTCATCGTCTCTAAATTCATGATTTTCTTTTTGTATTTAGTAATGTTGTCTTTTAACGGTTAGGCCTCTGTCGAGAAATTGGTTAATTTATTATCAATTCATTAGATAAGAAGCATATGTACTGAGTAAAACTTTTTTTTTTTTTTTTTGCTTTTTAACGTGTAGGTCTCTGTCAGGAAATCGGTTAAATGGAAGCATTCCAGATGCGTTATCCTTATTAACTCAATTGTCAAACTTGTGAGTGCAAAAATATATCTGCACCTTGTGATGCGATATTGACTTGTTACTATTTGACATGTTATGTTTCTCTATTTTGAAAGAGAATATGCTGCCATCGGATCGTTAGGAAATAGCCTTTTAATTTCTTAATTCTTAATTTTACTAGATTCGTTACTACGTAAGATAAATAGCGTTTACTTATATTTCTTATGTCTTTGCACATAATATTTATGTGACTCTTGTGGTATGCTGCAGGGATTTGGCCAATAACAACTTGACCGGTCAGCTGCCTTCTTCAATGGGGAGTTTATCATCTCTTACAACATTGTGAGTAAACTTTCTCGCTAAGAATAGATTCTGTTTTTCTACTTATTCAATGAGGATGTGTTATGATTTATTTATTTTGGATTTGCAGACTGTTGCAGAACAATCGACTTGTAGGGACCCTTTTTGTTTTGCAGGACCTTCCTCTTCAGGATTTGTACGATTCTTACTATCCAAATAGGAGTACTTTTTTACAAACATATAATTAAATATCATCTATATCTTGCAACAATGCATAGGAAGTAGAAACTATGTTTTACGGCTAAATTTGTGAATTTATTGTTATGTAGGGATATAGAGAATAATTTATTCTCTGGCCCAATTCCTCCAAATTTGTTGAGCATCGCTAATTTCAGGTGAGCCATCGTTTGAATGGAATTTTTGTTTTTCTGCTTTTTTGTGTTTTCCGGTCCAAGTGTGATCTTTGCGATCTTTTTTACTGTATCTTTATTACGTATGAGAAATAACAATAAAACCTGAATACTGCAGTAGAATTATTTCATTTCAAATGTTAAGCCAGTGTTTTCCAGTAGCGGTTATAGCGCAATATAGCAGAATTTGAACAAAGTGCTATTGTTCCGCAAACACTAAGTGTTTTGTCAAATAGCAGCGATAGCGGCGGTATAGCTTTGTGGGCTTGTGGCATAGTGAATTTGAACATACTGCTTTTTCTGCAATCAACGATTGACAACAATGTTTTAAGCATACTTTTCTTTGTAGATTTGATTTGTATACGGAACTATAGGTTGATTGAATTCATTACTTTATTTTAAGATATTTTATTCAAGTTAACATAGCGGCATGTCCCTTGCAGAAAAGATGGGAATCCATTTAATACTACTATTATTCCATCTCCGCCTGTTGCTGCAGCCCCTTTGCCTCTACCTATCGGGCGATCCCCTGAAGAATCACCTTGGCATGTGGCATATAGTCCTTCTGACTTCACAGCACCGATGCCCGGAAATGTTAAGAAGTCTTTCCTAGCTAAGCATGCCATTTGGATTGCCAGTGCCGGTGTATTAATATTTATCGTTCTGGGAATTTGTATTTTTATGGTGTGTTGCTGTAAGAAAGAGTCAAAAAATAAAAATTCTCAGAACCTTGATGTGGAGGGTTTTCCACAAACTTTGCATAAACCTACTCGCAACAACACTGTTTATGAAGCAACTAATCAAGATGGAAAAGGTAACTATGATACATCTTAGTCAGCGATTTTGTTTTAGAACAAAAATATATCCATTCTGAATTACCTTGTCAAACTTTATTTGCCATTTCAAAATGACGCAGCTGAGAAAGCACCGCGTGTAAATGAAGTTCCAAATAGAAGAACAAATTTGATTCCAAAGGCTCAGGATGAACAAGAAGTATATGTCAACAGACTCAACACAATATCTTCAACATCAGAATACAATAATGGTTCACATCATCCACTCCTGCAGCCGCCACCACATTCTTTGCCAATCATTCCTGGTGAGAAAGTCATCGTCAATCCAATTGCAACTACAACAACCGAAAGACAAGCTATGACTAGTTCAGTCAAAATGTATACTGTTGCATCACTTCAGCAATATACAAATAGCTTTTCCCAAGAAAATCTTATTGGTGAAGGCACTCTTGGATCTGTGTATAGAGCGGAGCTCCCTGATGGAAAGGTAGTGTTCTTTCAGTTTATAAGCAATGTACTGCTTTGTGATTTTCAAATCTCTACCACAGCATTTAACCTTTTTTTTTCATTGTTTGAGATGACTTGTTATGTCATTTTCCCGGCTTCACTTGTTTTCCCGGTGCATCACATGCTTATATCTTTTGAATGATCTCTGTAGCTGCTGGCAGTGAAGAAACTGGATGCTACCACTTTCAAGGACCAGAATGATGAACAGTTTCTTCAATTGGTATCCAGCATCTCAAAAATTCAGCATGCCAATATCGCAAAGCTTGTGGGCTACTGTGCTGAGTATAACCAACGATTGCTTATATACGAGTATTGTAATAATGGAACCCTATATGAAGCACTTCATGGTGATGACGAACATTGTATTAAATTTCCATGGAATGCACGCATTAAGGTCGCACTTGGAGCTGCAAGGGCTTTAGAGTGAGTTTATTGATCAACTCAATATTTAATGCTATTTTTGTATCATCGATGATCAATTTTTTATTTTATTTTTTTCATGGATCAGGTATCTGCATGAAAACTTTCGGCCGCCTATTGTTCACCGAAATTTTAGATCTGCTAATGTTCTCCTGAATGAAAAGTCGGAAGTGCGTGTCTCTGATTGTGGATTAGGTCACTTGCTATCTTCTGGCACTGTTGGTCAGGTATATCTTCAATTTTAACTTCAACTCCAAATTTTCAACTTATTTCTAGTTTGGTCTCATGATGAATTGTCTGCTTTTAATGTTTCATATGTTCCTGAGAGTATCATTGAAACGTTATGGAATAAATTACCTAAAAAAACATGATGTTATGACTTTCATAAGTGTGAAAAGGAGTCAAGATACTGTTTAGCACTCGGCAATTGTTATTTGTAAAGAGAAATAACCACGGTTCACCTGGTCAAACCGCCCGGTTCACGGTTCACCCGGTCAGATCGACCGGTTCACAGTTCACCGGGACTGACCATATGGTTCAACTGTCAACACCTGCTAGCACTCGGCAATTGTTATTTGAAAAGACAAATAATAGATGATACCGAGAGCTAAAATAATATCTAAGTTTATATCTTGTTCTGTTCTTTTTACATTTCTGACTAACATGGCATCAATTTCAGTTATCTGGACACCTCCTTACAGCTCATGGTTACAGTGCTCCAGAATTTGAGTTGGGAAGTTATACACAGCAAAGTGATGTCTTCAGTTTCGGAGTCGTAATGCTAGAACTCCTCACTGGAAGAAAATCCTATGACAGGTGTTCAATCTCATTTGTAATTATGTTCATTGTCCTTTACTTTTATACTCCAGCTGAAGCGAAACCATATTTTAAATACTAGATTTGACTAAGGCAACATACATATTTTAGGTCACGGCCTCGTGGAGAGCAATTTTTGGTCAGATGGGCAATTCCTCAACTTCATGATATTGATGCATTGTCAAAAATGGTTGATCCTCGCTTAAATGGATCATATTCTATGAAGTCGTTGTCACGCTTTGCAGATATTGTTTCTTCATGTATTCAGGTAATCTTAGTTGCATGGTTATTGGTACGAATAAATGGCCTAGTGGTGTTGGTTTGGGACCTTGGGAGTGTGCTCCCCTCAAGGTCTCAGGTTTGATTCCCTCTGGTGCCAATTTCGGTGGGCTAGTCCATATAGAGCAAAAAACAAACTTTGGCTTTAAATGGGGACCTCGCAAGTGGGCGGTGGAATTGGTCCAATCG
This sequence comes from Trifolium pratense, assembly GCF_020283565.1. Classification (NCBI taxonomy): domain Eukaryota; kingdom Viridiplantae; phylum Streptophyta; class Magnoliopsida; order Fabales; family Fabaceae; genus Trifolium; species Trifolium pratense. The sequence continues at coordinate 28,938,940 of NC_060060.1, read as the reverse complement.
GATTAGTCGGTCCATGGGCCGGGTACCGAGTTTTCAAAAATATTTGAAGTAATTAAATCAGATGCACCTTACTGTCTCTATATCATCTATTATCCTTTTATTCATTCTTATTATTTTATTTTCAGCGTGAACCCGAATTCCGGCCAGCTATGTCTGAAATAGTTCAAGATCTCTTGCTAACAATGTAGAAGGACGCGAACAATGAACTCCGTCCCTTAGCCTAGCTTTGGTTCTCATATTTTCAAGCCTTTACCACCTATCTATTCTTCATCGACATGACGTGAGATCTTGATTATATTTTTTTTTAGTTACCTATGCAAAATTTCTGCTTACTGATGTAATTATTAGTAGGAATGATTCCAGGTATTTTTATGCATCATTGTTCATTATTGATGCTAGTAAGTCAAAGATGGCATGCCTTAGATCATAATGATTATTGAGTATGTCAATTCATCATTTTCTCAATTGATTTAGAGTTTAGGCACATGATTTTGGGCTGAGTTGTTTATTGTTGGGTAGCAATTAGATATCAACAACAATGTGTCACCCTTTATAAGATTTTTGGTCTTTCTTTTTTACATTTTACAGCTATTTGTTTGGTGCTAAATATTTTTTTTGCTGTTTTTAGGTTTTGTTAATGATATATTATATTGGTTGTTTGGGTATAGAAGCTATATCTCAAGGTTGTTAGAACCGGACCGGTCATCGAACCGGCGAGCTCACCGGTTCAAGGTTCAATTGGTCGGACCGGGTTCAATCGGAGTCGAACCGTTTTTAATTAAATATATATTTTAATTAATATATAGATAAATATATGTGAATAATTGCTCAATATTTCATAATTTCACACATTAAAAAGATAAAATATCACAAGTCAAAATAAAATAAAATTTAGAATAATGCTAGCAACACACTCTTTAACAAACACACTCCAACACACTCTCTTTTATTGATTGAAATTCACATGGGTCCCATAAAAAAATGTGGACCCATATAACTTTTATGGGACCCGTATAAATTTTAACCAATAGAAGAGAGTGTGTTAGAGTGTGTTTGTTAAAGAGTGTGTTGCTAGCACTCCTCTAAAATTTATAATTCAAACCAAATGAAAAATAGATGAAAAACAAAAACATTTTCTATTCCTACGACGTCGTTGTTTTGTTTCAGTTTTTTTTAAAAAAAAAAATTAAAACGACGTCGTTTTGCCCTATTTTTTTTTTAAAAAAAAATAAAAAATCTGCAAAATCGCTTGAACCGTCCGGCCGGTTCGCCGGTTCAACCCGGTTCGACCCCGATTCACGCGTTTTTTTGCCGGTCGGTTTCCTATCCGTTTTTTGCACAAAATCGAACCGTTTTTATGACCGGTTCACGGTTCGACCGGTCCGACCGGCCGGTCCGGTCCGGTTTTGATAACCTTGCTATATCTTGAACCTGTCCTAGCAGCTCACTCTTGATCAATTATTATGTGCTGGTTAGGATTAACTTTTTGATTACTTTTCGTAACCATGTAGTTACCCAAAAAAAAATAACCATGCTATATTTTGTTTATTTAGGTGCATGCATGTTTTATATTTGTTGAAAAAGTTGAAGCACTCATGTCTTAAAAAGACACCCTTTACTTTTTCTTGTTTTAAATTTTTGTGCTTTTTAAAAAATAATTACTATAATTATAACATGGAGAATGAAAAAAAAAGGCATCACTTTTTTAGATTTCTAATTTTTTTGTACCAAAAAAAGATTTCTAATTTTTTATTACAAGTATTTTTTTTCTTCTTCTCCCATTTCTAAACCTATGACTGCTACACAATTTTTTTTCTCGTTGATATTATAGAGACGAAATGATAAATATTATTACATGAAATTCATACACACAAATGTGATGTTTGAGATGAAAAATTTTAACCTAACAATATCATTATTGTTGGTCGATTTTTAGCCTTTAAAAATATTTTCTATTTTTAAAAATTTATAATGCAAAGTTTGTGTCCGTACTTTCTTAACCGGTGTTTGAAAATAAATTATAAGCTGAATAAAAAAAAACAATGTAATGTTGAATATAATAAAATCAAAGAATTAACTCGAACTAAATTAAACGATGGTAAAAAAAAACCAAAATGATTTTCCCTTATATAGTAGGGCTGATCCTTCAAAGTTATATATTTGTACTAGTAATTTACAAGTGCAGTTGGTTGTTAAGGGGATCCTTCGAAGTTGTAACTAGTCTTGAAATGATGAATGTTCTTTGTTCTACGTTAATGCACATGGCCATGTTTTAAATACTGTCGTTGTCACGTTTCTAACACCCCCTCTAGCGTACGTGTTCTTTTCCTTTGTCGTATGGTATGTGGTATTCGTGTTTTGAAGAAAGGTAAAAGCTGAGTACATGAGATGAGGTGAAAGTTGATTACATTGAATTGAAAGAGACCACACAAAGACATAAAACGACAAACAATATCTTGCTTGACTGTGCCACGAGTTGTCCCATAATTTTCTGACACTAGGTCAAATATTTACGTTATTTTACTAGTACTATTTCAAAAATAAAACTCCCTCCTTGTGAACTTATGAAGTGATCTAGATAGCAAGTCGAGCACCAAGCAGTGTTTGATTGTGAGAAGAAAGTTAGAAGAGATAAATAAGTGAGAGAGAATATAAGAAGAAAAAAGTAGGTGAGAGATAGAGTAGATTTGATGTATTGATTTTTTTTGGTTTATAACCCTCTGGTTCCTAGGGGAAAGAGACCCTAGTAATCCAGAGTTCGGCCGCGAGGTAAGTAAAGCTTAGCCAAGAAATTGTTCCACTCAGGAATCGAACTCGGGTTCTCCCGAAATTCATTCTTTTTGGTGAAGCTCATTAACTACTTGAGCCCAATGACTTTGTTGATTTGATGTATTGATTGATATAAAAGAAAAATAGAAGAAATAAGTGTTTCTTATTTTTGAAAGTACCAAAATGTCCCTAACTAATTTTTTTTTATAAAAACAATTTGAAAATGACAAAAAAGACAATAACGAAGAAAATTGATTGAAAAATTAAGGGTCTGTTTGAAACAGTTTTCAAATACTCTTTTTTAGTTTTCAAAACTTAAAAAAGAAAAAACTTGTTTGAGAGTCCTCTTTTCAAAAATTGTTTTTAAATATTGTTTCCAATTTTATTATTTTAAAAATCTCAAGTAACAAAAACAAAATCTCACAAAACATTATTTCATAATAATAACTATAATAAATGTAATATTTCAAAACAACAGAAAAGAAAAATATAATAGGACCCAATGTTTGTTCAATCAACAATATTAACATACCCGGTACATAATATATAAACTTATGTTTATTGAAATTATAACTTAAATAAATTAAAGAAAAATGAAACTATTTGACCCTATTATATTTTGGATTTGGGTTATAAGTTTCATTTTTCTTTAATTTAATTTATTTAAGTTATAAGTTCAATAAATATAAGGTTATATATTATATACAGGGTGTGCTGATATGGTTGATTCAGCAAATATTTGACCCTATTATATTTTTCTTTTAGGTTGTTTTGAAATATTACATTTATTATAGTTATTATTATGAAATAATGTTTTGTGAGATTTTGTTTTTGTTACTTGAGATTTTTAAAATAATAAAATTGGAAACAATATTTAAAAACAACTTTTGAAAAGAGGATTCTCAAACAAGTTTTTTCTTTTTTAAGTTTTGAAAACTAAAAAAGAGTATTTGAAAACTGTTTCAAACAGACCCTTAATTTTTCAATCAATTTTCTTCGTTATTGTCTTTTTTGTCCTTTTCAAATTGTTCTTTTATTTTTTATAAATTTTTTTAGTTAGGGACATTTTGGTACTTTCAAAAATAAGAAACACTTATTTCTTCTTTATTTCTTCTATCTTTCTTTTATATCAATCAATACATCAAATCAACCAAGTCATTGGGCTCAAGTGGTTAATGAGCTTCACCAAAAAATTGGTGGGACCCATGTGTTCCTTAACTTTATCTCCGCCAACCAAAAAAATCTTTTCCGTCAATTTTTTGACGAAAACGTTAGTTCCTTGCACATGTGGCACTTTGGCATGTACGCCGACTTATCTGATGTGGCATTTTGTTTGATAATTTTTTTCTACAAAACTAGAGAGAGATAGGAATAAGAAAGTTTTTGAGAGGGAAAGAAATTGAAATTAGCTCTCATTCTGCAAAATTAGAAAGAAATCGTTGAAGAAGAAGAAGACGGTTTGAAGGCGAATCGAACGAGAAGAAGGCGAATCAAACAAATTTTTTTGTTGCGCTCAGGTCTTTTCTTTGTTCCATTCGCCTTCTTCTCATTCGATTTGCCTTCAGATCGTTTTCTACTTCATCGATTTCTTTCTAATTTTGCATAATGAGAGCTCTCAAAAACTTTCCTATTCCTATATCTTTCTCTCAATCTAGTTTTGCTGAAAAAATTTTCTCAAAGAAAATGCCACGTCAAATAAGTTTACATACATTTGCCAAAGTGCCATTTGTGCATGAACTAATGTTTTGTTCAAAAAAACTGACTTAAAAGATCTTTTTGCTTGAAAGGAATAAAGTTAAGGGACCAAAGCATAATATTTATTATTTAAGGGACTTAAAACGAAACCTATAAACTAATTAAGGGAGCAAAACAATAATTAAGTCTAATTTTTTTATTTTATTATTATGCAAACAAATATAAACTTTATTTTACATATTAATTATTTATACGATTTTAATTTTTTTATAATGAAAGAATTAGAGAATATTTTTATCATTATTAATAATGGTTACCCTAGTAGTGAGCACCTTATATAGGAAAGAGAAAATTATTATTATTACCAATAATGGTTATACTAATGAGCACTTTATAATTGTTCCATGTGTGATTTGAATTGTCACTTAAGATTACTCTGTCAAACATTTATAGAAATTACTCAATTTACTTATAAATGTTTGACATTGTAAAATCAAAGCAAATTAAAGTTTATATTTGTTTACATAATATTAAATCTTAAATAATAGGTGAGAAGACAACAACTTAATTACAACTTATTATGCTCGTGACAAGATGTCATATATATCTTCTCATGTTCCTCTTGTTGTATCCTCTCAAAACCTTCTTCTTTTTCATTCCTTGAATCATGAAACATGAATGATTTTGATCTGGTTTTTGAATATTTGTTCTTGCAAATGCATTTCTTTTTTAATCAAATATATTCATGTTACATTTTTGTTTTATGTCGTACAATGTTATTTTCCTCCATTGTCATTGGCAACTTCTCACTCTCTATACCAAATCATATTTCAAAAGCCTTTTGCATGTGTTTTTTCTTTGCAACCTTGTTCTTCAAATAAATAAGGTTATGGTTATACTCTTATACATTCGTCGCAATTTAGTGTACAACCATCTCTTGATACGATTCTATGTCATATTTGAGTATAAATATACTTAGGCAATGTCTATTATGGTGCAGTTCAATCCCTTACATTCGACTGTATTGATTCAGTTCTAGATAGAACCTACTCAGTTCAGTCAAATATAAGGGATATAATTGCACCAAAAAAAACATTACCAAGGTAAATCTAAACTCAAATATGACATGAGATCATACCAAGAGATGGTTGTACCCTAAATTCGTCAAATCTGTGAGGAAATCAATAAAATAACTATTTGAAGAACAAAGTCGTGAAAGGAAAAAAAAATGCAAAATCTCTTGAAGAATGATTTGGTATTGTGACTGAGAAGCTGCCAAAGACCATGGAGGAAAATCGCATTGTATGAAGAACTAAAATTAAACATGCATAGACTAAAAAAGAGAGGAATATGCAAGAATTATTCTTCAAATTATGACCATATCATAATAATTCAAGATTAAAATTAAAAAGAATGCAAAAGAAGAAGATTTTGAGAGGATGCAACAGGAGGAACGTGAGAAGGTTAAATAATCAAGTACCAATAATATATATGCAGATGAATAAAGACACAAAGGTGGACAAATATATGGAAAAGGGATAGTAGTAAATAATTATGAGCATAATAGAAAAAAATTAAATTAATACTTCATTGATATTATATAATAGTACTTTTTTCTCTCTAAAATAATTTATAATGTGGGATATAAGAATCAAAAGTATGATTGGTAATAGACATTATTGTAAAATATTAAATGAAATTAGCAATATATTATTTATTTTTTTGACAAATTAGTAATAAATTTATAATATTTTTTAATTAACATATTATTGAAATTATTATATGGAAGTTATACAATTGTAATACTGGTTTCCTAAAATATAAATAGTACATGTAATATAATATAGTATAATTATTAATGAATAAATTATTCGGGAGAATTAGTAAATGATATTAAAATATAAATTTTTAGAACTAGATTAGTATTATATTTATTTATTTTTGACTGAATATTTATTTTTTATCCATTAGTATTGGCAAAAATATATATAGTATTAAAATACCAATGAATAAAATTTATATATTTTTTCGTATTATACTAAAAAATAGTTTATTTCCAATTTTTATGTTGAAATAATGTTTTTTATTTGACTATTTTTTACGAATTAATGTTGTGAATAATGAACATAAATATATGTTGTGAATATTTTAATAAATAATTAAATATACATAACTTACTGTTTCAATTTAGAACTTGGATCTACAACAACAGTTGATGACGTATCATGAGATGACGACTCTTTGAACCTTCAGATGGCGTTGGAATCCACGTCTTCACCCAACGGTGGGGTTGTACGTACCTGCAATCACTATGATGCTTAAGTTAGTGTGTGCTTAAAGTAAAAGCTATATTTCAAATCAAACATACCTTGAGTTGTGTTGATGTCATGCTTATATAGCCTAAAAGATGTGATATTGGATTAGCCTCAAGTTTGGTAAAGAAAAATTTAGATCTGGTGTCAATATAGTTTGGAAGGTTTGACATAAAACCTAGATCTAAGAAATATCTTCCAGATCTAGCATGATTGAACACCGAAAACCAATGTTTTAAAACCTGGATCTGAGAGATGCTAGATCTAGTGTTTTTATACAGGTAATAATCGAAAACACCACTGGAAAAGGGAGGAATTAAGCGGCTAGGGGTTATCAGATCATGTTGTATAGCAAGAGAAGAGAGAAAGATAAATTTTGGCATCTGAAAATCATATGAAATGGCAAAACATGTGTGATATATGAAAACAAAGAAGAAGAAACAAAGAGAAAGAAGAAAGACATTGTGTTGATGTGTTGTGGTGGCTAAGATTATATAATGTGTGTATTAGGGTTGCTCTTATGAATTGTGTTGATGTGTTGTGGCGGCTAAGATTATATAATGTATGCATTAGGGTTGCTCTTATGAATTGGGTATGGATAAATGCATTGGGCTAAGTCCGTATCAACGTAAAAAGTTATTGGGCTCTAAAAGTAATTGATTTGGGTCTGTGGAAGTATTGTAAAAAAAACATATTTTTATTGTAATATATTTTTAATAAATGTATATTAACTAATCATCCGTTTCAATCATAAGTCAACCGGTTGAACCATGGCTCGGAGATCTCATTGGTTCAATCCACGATCCGATTTTTAAAACATTGTTGAAAACCAAAAATATCTTAAGATTGCTAACATGTTCCCCTCCAATCCGTCATGATTATGAATAAAAAACGATGAGAACTAGCAGTCATTCCCACATATTGCACCATAGTTTGATCTAGCACATATTGTGGCTGCGAACCTCTGGATGAGAGTTGGAGGTTAGGTTTATAATGAAACATATTGTAAGAAATGGTTATGTATTTTTTTTAAGGAGTCATGTGATGGTTTAAAAAGTGAAGTTGGACTTTGGCCAACCTTAAGTCTGGTCTAAAACATTTATTAATTAAATAATTTTTATTTGTTATTCCAAAATCAATAATTTAATGCTTTTTATGTTTTTGACACACTCTTTAACATATTACTAGAGCTTTTTTTTTTTGAAGAGTCCAAAATGGAATATATATATATATATATATATATATATATATATATATATATATATATATATATATAAAAGAAATAAACAAGTGATTTCCTCAGCACAAGGTATGCCAACAGAGGCCACAAAGGTTTACAATAACGTCAAAGAAAGTCGAAACCCATACATAGCAATGGATTCGACCACCAACAATGAAAATTCGAAACTAATGTAACATTTGTCGACTTCAACCACCAATATGAAATCAATTTGACCTTATCCAACAGTTGATGCAAAGTAGAAGCCATGTTCCGAAACAACCTGTGATTCCTCTCGTGCCACATAATCCAAACACAAGCGAGCCAAATGAGCTGCATAAAAGATCGTCGTGCCCGCTAACCACCTACTGACTAGAGCTATTAAAATGAGCTAGTTTGTATGAGTTGGTACGACAAACCCGTTAAAACATATGGCCCAGTCTTAATAATTTGAGCCCGACATATCTCTAGCCCTATGTTTTAGCGGGTTAGCGGACCAACTCATAAAAACGTCAAGTTTTATTTTTTTTAGTATTTTATATACTATTTTTTTTAGTATTTCTCTATTTTTCATAGTATTTTTTTTAAAAAAATAATAATAAAGAATTGGCCCGTTTAGGGTCGGGTAGTCTGCAACTCGTACAGGTTCAAACTCGGTAAATGGTTATTTGGAGCTCGTTTTTAAACATGACATTTTAGCCTGGTCTTATAAAGTTTGTGGCATATTCGAGTTGTTAAATATGCTTGGATCTCATCCCCAAAGTTAGCTCAAAGGGTGAGGTTGCCCTCACATATTTATACACTTCACATCTCGAGAACCTAAGCAATGTGGGACTTCAAACAAACTCCAACATCACAACTAACACATTCAACACCCACCCTCACGCCTAGCGTGGTCCTGGGTCAAATGTCCACATTGCAATCCTTAACCCGGCTCTGATACAAGGTTAAATATGCTTGGATCTCATCCTCAAAGTTAGCTCAAAGGGTGAGGTTGTCCTCACATATTTATACACTTCATATCTTGGGAACCTAAGCAATGTGAGACTTCAAACAAACTTCAACATCACAACTAACACATTCAACACGAGTCAACTTGTTTATGGTCGGGTAAACCGTTTTGGCAGCTCTACATATTATTAATACATAAGGCTCCATGCCATGGACTAGCGCATATTAGAGTTATTACTATGCTTGATGCGAAAGGAGAGCGAATCCTAGTGCATCAAATTGGTGGAGTTATGAAGTTTTTTCTATTGGTTTGTAAAGACGATACAAATATAGTGATATAGAGAGAACCTTTAAAAATAGGGACCATATTAAGGGCATCCGTAAAAAAAATCATATTTAAAGAATGAATTGTTCGAATTCAAGCCTAAGTGATTAATGTTGCTTTGAGCATATATGAGTTATGAATTTTGATGATCTTAATCATTAGTCGATCTTTAATCATTAGTTGATTCTTGCTTGCAACACTCTTCCAAGTTCCAAACTCTCCAACTATTGAGTGGTGAATGCAACCTAAATCTATGAATTGTTGGTTGATAGATTGCCTTTCACCGTATTTTGCCACGCTAGATATATGGGAGAGAAAAAAAAATGCTATAATAGGACTTGATAACTTTAGGCTACATTATTTAATAAAAATAAAACTACTTGTATATATACTCATTTAATATCCTTGAACTAATTCATTGATGACACTGATATCTAAACGTTTGGATTTAGAATTAACTCAATTTGCTAAATTATAGTCATTTGAAATTTAAATCTTCTTTGTGCATGTGTCTCAACTTCTAACTTATTTGAGCCAAGTCTTATTTAGTACTGTACTTACTAGTAATTGATTGAACTTTTGAATCTTTTGCCAGCCAACAAAACAACAAAATCGGTGTACCATAAAAAATAAATCAACAATATTTCTACAAGAGTTCATGTAACGAACTAATTACTATTTTAATGTAGTTGATATATGGCCATCCATGTTCAAAAGTGATAGTGAAATGTGGGAGAGAGATTTCATTGAGTGTTTTCTCTTGCACAATGAATAATTGAAGACCAAGAAAGGAAGATTATTTTATAAGGAATCTCCTTTGGTTTGATACAAGTCATTTTCATGTCTTTTATTCTCTTTAATTTACTTCATGCCCAATTGTTTGTTAAATTAATCATTAAATTAGGTTGATATCGGATGAAAGAATTCAAAAATATATTTGTTTAAGGTTTACAGGTAAATTTTATATAGCAAATAAAAAAAAATAGATCATTCTCTACCCAAAAAAAATAAAAAATCATTTACCTACTATGTGCATTAATGCAAGTAATTTCATATGAATTTGAAAATAGAGAAATTGCAATATACTATGCTCTATACACACTAAAGTACAAGGCACAATTAATTACAAAGAGTCACAAGCTACAGAGCAATTTTGTTATTTATTGACAAAATAATAAACCACTTAAAAATTACCCCCTCTATTTTTTTATAAGAGACGTTTGAATCTTGATGTGTTTAGATTATATTATGAACTAAATACATCAATTTTTTACTTTGACTAAAAGACAACTGAGTTAATAGAAATTGATGTAAGTAAAAATTCATTTTTGAGATTCATTATATATTTAATGTATCTGGTTTATAATATAGACCAGATACATTAAATATATAATGAACCATATACCAAGTTCAAACTTAAATGATAATATTTTGTACTCCCTCCGTCCCATATTATAAGAAAAAAAAATCATTTTTTCTTGTCCCAAAATTATAAGCAAAAGTAACTCATTTTTATCATTTTTAAGATTTACTTTTATTTATTCTCATGAAATTTAATGCAAATTGCATTTAATTTACTCTCTCATCTTTTTCCCACAATCAATAACCAATAAAAACTCTTTTTACATCTTCCTATAAAACTTATTTCAAGAAAAACACAAAAAGTCACACTTCAAATGATCATATTTTATTTTTCTTAATAAATGTGAAAATATTTTTTTTGCTCATAATATGGGACGGATGGAGTATAATAATAATAGGAGAATGTTAACTTGTGCCCTTAAGGCACATGTTAAGGAAGCAAAAATAGAAATTATTAAATGCTAATTTGTGCATTTTGACTTTTGAAGCATTAAATTTCTTGTACAATTAAATGTTGAATTTCTATTTTGGTATATCTTAACATATGCCCTAAGGGCACATGTTAACAAGACCCATAATAATATAGTACTTTTTGATTTTCTTCTTCTTCTCTCACCCATAGAGGGGTGGTTTTAGGTCAATTTTTGGCCTAAAATCACCCCTTTACATTTTTTTCTTCTTGCTTTTTAATACAAATAAGTGATTTTCACATAGTTTAAGTCTTATAGTTTTGTTTTCATCTTTGCGATTTTATCCTTTGTTTTGATTTTCAGTATTGTTGTCCCGTCTTAGTGCGGAGTATTGTTGTCCCGTCTTTGTGCGGTGTTCATTTGTTTCAGGTTTGAAGATTAAGGTTGATCCAGTGCAGAACCAATCAATGACTTTTGTACCATCAACGCTACAGATCCGGCGACATGAATGTTCCGGAAACTTCAATATAGTCAAATATGTAGGCTTTTGCAATATGCCGTTTGATGCTATTAACACGGATGCTGTGAGTTTGTTCGCAGATTCATCCTTTTTGTTTTTAGCGATTTTGATTTGTATTGCATCGATGTACTCTTATCAATTTGAATGAATGAATATCTTTTATTTAGTCAAAAAAAAATAATAATATAGTAGTAGTAGTATACCACAAGAAACGGCACGTCAGCCACGATCCAATAGACATGAGCCATGAAATGAAATCGCAATGGCAACATCAAAGAAAACGAAGGGTACGTACATGGTTCTAGAGAACAACAATAGCCATGAATTCTACAGTAAAATAAAATGAAGAGATCTCTTAATCGATCGAGTTTTATATTTTAATAAAATTGCTACTTTTAAAAGTATAAATAAATGTATGAAATCCCTTTGCAAAATAAATAAATCTAATAAAAAATATTAAAAGTTGAAAAATAATATTTAAAATGTCCTTGTAAATTTAACTCAGTTGATAGAAACATCACACTATATGTGCAGGAGCCCGGGTTCAAACTTATTATTTGGTTCTGACTCTTGAGTTTGATCCGTACATATAAAAAAATATTGATTGAAAAAAGACAACCTTTTTAAATATTGGTTTATTTAAAAAAAATCATTTAATTCACGAGTCTGGACTATTCTATATTTTTATATAGTCACAAACTATTATGACAACTAGCCGCATATTCAAAGATCAAAATGGCTATTTTTCCAACTAAAAATTGTGTACAACTCGTTTTTTTATTAGCATTAACATAGGGATTATGCTAAACAGTGTCCCGAAACACTAGTTAAACATACCAAAAATAGAAATAAAAAATAAGAAAATTAATATTGATGAGATAACTTTTTACAATTTCAATATATTAAATGCACAATTTTAAAAACATGATTTTCTTATTTATATGCTTAATTAAACTATCTGGAGACACTTTTAGTACGTAATATTGTTCCTTGCTTACCGACTTACCGTTAGTTTGTATCCCCTTTGAAATTGAAATAGAGAGTTATTGCAACTCAACGTGTCCTTCCTCCCCCCACATTCAATTTATAAAATTACATTATAAATAATCATTTTGGTCATAAAAAATACTGTATTAGTCATTGTCACATTAATCTTTAAATATATATATTTTTTTTTTGACTAAACATATTAAAGATGTAAATACATTTTTAGTATTTTTAATTATTAATAATTATTTTTAGTCAAAAAAATTATTAATAATTTTATGATTAAATTGACCAACAAAAAATATATTTAAATATATTAAAAATAGCTTCAATGTTTAATAACTTATCAGTAATTTTAATACATTCGCAGAAAAATGAGATGATAATTGGAGTTTGAAATCGAGTCATCTACTTATATAATATACTATCTCTGCCAATTGAGTTAAGTTCAAAGAACCACAAATAACATTTATAGATATCAAAATTATGGTATATAAAAAGAAAAAAAATACAAAAAATAATAAAAAGGTACAAAAAAAGAAAAAAACACATAAGAAAAAGTAATAATATTTAATTATGACATAAAAAATGAAATAATTTAGTTATTACCATTGAAAAAATAAAAGGAAAGAGAAATCCATTCTTTCTGAGAGTTCTGAGTTCATCTCAGAAGAGTTGAATCTGAATTATTCTCTTTAAAATAATATTTTTCATAAAACCATTTTCCCTTCTGACATATAAAATCAAATTCCTAACTTCTGCTGAAGATTTTCATTTTTCATCTACCTAACAATCTGCTTCTGAATCGTGCTTCTGGAGGAAGCAGAAGCAGCAAGACTCATTTTTGAAGTCGACCCAAGTCATCAATTGGTGCTTTACTTCAGAAAGGAGTTTCATTTCAGCTCAAGAAGCTGCTTTCATTGGTGCCCAACAAAAAATGGCAAAGCGTGGATATAAAATACGTATCTTTTTTTTTTTTTTTTAATGAATAAATAAATGTATTATTCTTGATGAAATTGATTAGCATCTGGAATTGCTTCACCTTTTTTTTTTTTTTTTTTGCAAAAAAAAGGTTAAATAAAATTAGGTACTTTGTATTGAAATCTAGGTTAGGTGTGTATCTTTATAGCTTTGATTATTTTTTTTAATTTTATTTTAGTGTTTTTAATCTTTTAGTGAAGCAAATTTTGGAAGTTGAGGTGAAAAGTTTATTTATTTTTAAAATTTAGTATCTGGAAATTGTTGCAGAAGTTAATTGGAGTTTTCAATGTGTTGCCTTTGATTTCTGGGTTTGTCAGTTTTTTTTCTCTTTCATTTCTATCATTTGAAACATTCAGCATTTTTTTTTTACCTCTTGTATTTGAAAATCAAAATTTTTTTATATAAAGTTGTAGGTTTTGTTGGTTAAGGTTTAAAAAATTGATTTTCAATTTGTTGGGGGCATTGAATTTTTTTTTTGTTAATCTGATTTTGTAAGTTGTTGAGTGTATTTGTTGACAATGTGATTTCCTGAGCCTATAAACTTTAGAGGAATTTGTGGCTCATTCAAGCAATGTCAATTGTTTGACTATTGGAAAGAAGGGATGTCGTCATTTCGTTACAGGAGGAGATGATCATAAGGTCAATCTATGGACTATTGGCAAACCAGCTTCATTATCGGTCAGTGCAAGTGTGATGGCTTTTAAATTGGCTGCCTTTGTTTTTCCAGCATTTCGAGCATTTAAGCGTGGCCTAACAATGCTGATTGACTGTAATTATGTGCAGAGTTTGTCTGGTCATACTAGTCCGGTCGAATCCGTTGCATTTGATTCGGGAGAAGTGTTAGTTCTTGCTGGATCATCATCGGGTGTGATAAGACTTTGGGATTTGGAAGAATCGAAGAGTAAGTTAAGTCTTTAATTAGTCCTTAACTCCATGATGATCTTGGAATGAATGAAAACTTGGTGATCGTAAACTTAGACAGTTATTTGATCCAGGGACTATAAATTTAGCTATCTACATTGTATGCATAACCCTATAGGAGAATCCATAAGTACCATTTTAAGTTACAATATCCAATTTATTTTTTATGTGCTTTAATATTTTTATCATTGTTCTTGAAGTATAGTGGTTCGCACTGTTGCCGGGCACAGATCCAATTGTACATCTGTTGAGTTTCATCCATTTGGTGAGTTTTTTGCATCTGGTGCCATGGACACTAATCTAAAGATTTGGGACAACCGGAAAAAAGGATGTATTCATACATACAAGGGTCATAACCAGGGCATCAGCACTATCAAATTTACTCCTGATGGTCGTTGGGTAGTATCCGGCGGACATGATAATGTTGTAAAGGTAATTACAGACATCTATGAATCCATTGTAGTACACCTTACAATTGATATTATTTGTTACAATTTGTGTATCTATAAACTGCATGACTACCTTATCACTAATTTACAGGTATGGGATCTAACTGCCGGAAAGCTCTTGCATGATTTCAATTTCCATGACGGACACATTACGTCCTTAAATTTCCATCCGCTAGAGTTTCTTCTGGCTACAGGTGATTTAATGATTTTTGACTTGTTGGGACGCTCTAGAGTGGTCGATGTTAATGTCAGTACAATATCTATATATGTATTTTCATAATCACGTACTTCTTTAATTAGATTGATATGTAGAAGAAATCTCTATTAAATGAGTGATATAAATTTTAGTGCACTAAATGAAAATTTACTTAGATTTTATGATTGGTCGAGTTTAATGAAAAACGTGTTCTACCTTATGCTATATACTGTAATATATACTATATCTCACAAATATCTAGCCACAAGATTTATGCATGCAAAACCTATCTATAATTATTTCTGTGCTTTATTTCCCTTTAATTATCAAATCCTCAACCATGTCCTACCTAGAAATTGAATTTATGTCTAATTAAATTAATAGAACAATCAAACTGAAAGCATGAGGATAAACATGGTTGTTCTCATGTAAAAATTTCATCAATAAACATTAAAGATCCTTCTCTATCTCCCATAGCATCAATGCCAGTGTTTTGTTTTTTATAGCCGTTCCCTCTCTATCTTGGAAAATTCTAACAACACCTTTTCTATATACATGTATAACTATTAAGTTATTGAAAAAACAGTTATTGATATTGAAGTTCAAAAACTGTTTCGCAGGTTCAGCAGATAAAACGGTGAAATTCTGGGATTTAGAAACCTTTGAACTGATTGGATCTGCTAGGCGTGAGGTATTTTAACCGGCTGAATCTTTATTCTTATGCTTGAGAGGAAACTATCATATTCATATATTGTATGCTATATCTTGGGCTTGTTCTACTCTTATATCTCGCTCACAACACCTTTGGATAAGTTTCATGCTACTATTAAGTACTACTTCATTGCTAACTCGTACGATTCTTGACACTTCTTTCCGGTTTGTAATTTTACACTGTCGTTATGATCAGGAACATCACTCCATTTACTGAAATTGTCAGGGTTAAAGTTTACTTTAATATGCAGATATATGCCGATACTACAATATCTTTTCTTAATTTTAAACCTACGAATCCCTAAAACGTGTCAGTAAATTTGGCTTGATGCAGTTATTTCCTTTGAAGCATGCTAAATTGTCCACAAAAACTATGTTGTCCTTGAACTGTCTTTTTTGGATTTTCTTCGTATGGAAACTTATACATTTATTCTCCCAAATGCATGCACATTACGGGCATAAACAATAAACTTCATCAATAAGTATAAATTGCATTGCTTATCTGAAGTACATTATATTACTTTTTACTTATCTGAAGTACATTATATTACTTTATTGTTGAAGTTTATTGTTTATGCCCGTAATGTGCATGCAGATTATCTGAAGTACATTATAATGATTATATAACATAAAAACTAGTCCCCATTTCGTTATGACAGAGGGACTAATTTGTCCTCAGTATGAAAATGTTACTAATTTGAGTTTTATTATTGTTAGGGACCGAATTGTCCCGTCATAAATTTGTGAGGGACCGAAATGGGTCTTCACTCCAATTTATATTGCTTATTACTTATCTGAAGTACATTATATTACTTTTTTATCAGGCCACAGGAGTACGCTCCATTGCTTTTCATCCTGATGGAAGGACCCTATTTAGCGGACATGAAGATGGTTTGAAGGTAAAAATTGTTGCAATTTTTTTATTACATTTAGAGTATAGTATAAATAAATAATGCATCACATGTATCAAGATAAAGATTTCATTTGCAAAGCTCATATATTGCAGGTGTTTTCTTGGGAACCCGTTATTTGTCATGACACTGTTGATATGGGATGGACAACACTCGGTGATCTCTGCATTCATGATGGCAAACTTTTAGGGTGCTCATACTACCGAAATTCTGTTGGAGTTTGGGTAGCAGATATATCGGTAAGACCCATTATACACTAGATATGTTTAGATTATATATTTGGTTTCCGTATTATTCTGTAACAAAGAATGTTTTGAGATGCACGTGCTATTGTATGTTAGCCCTTATTCTGAGTGGTAGTTTCTATGTCTCAGCTTATTGAGCCATATGGAGATGGCTTGGATCTCAAGAAAGATGTAGGCACAGAGCAGAAAGACAGTCTTAAGGGAAGTAAACTGGAAAAAGTAAAGGTTGATGCAGGACCAACTTCTGGGTTTCGCAGCATTTCTCCTGATGAGTCGAAAGAGATAAAGAATATATATATCGACTGTAAGCCACTGATTTTTTTGTCTCTCCTCAGGTGCTGTTTGAAATTTGAAGTTCTGTATTAATTAGTTACAGTGTTATTGTTGTATTTAATGCGAGTATTATATGCCAATTTATTCTTTCACTTTAATGGTAGTAAGTATAACTATTGTTGCGGTAAAAAATAATTTCTCAAATTGTCCTCTAAATTTCGTTACTGAAACTGATTCTGCCAAATTTCATAAGTCTCTAGCTTTCTAAGTGACTCAAGTTGGAAAGTTTAATTTACTTGCAAGCATCTAGCAAATTTGTTGACATGATGAATGCATTTCAACGGGATACGTACATATTTTTAATGGTGTTTATGTATTTATAATTGTGATTACTTTGCTGACTGTAAATCTAATAGTGTTATTATTTTATGTATAAAGCTTCTGGTGGGAAGCCTGTTGCTTTACAGAGATCAGCATCTTTTAATTCTGCAAAAGTAGATATGATCGAGGAATCCAAAGAAATTTGTAACTCGGAAACAATGAAGCAGAATCCTGCAACAAAAGTTCAAGTAAAATCAAATGAACAAGCAACGAAAAAATCTCTCATTGTACCGAGGGACATTGCTGATGCTAAGGACTTCGCAAAACCTGTAAAAGAGACCATCACCTTTTCAAAGACAAAACCCGGGATGCTACTTAAACCAGCTCATGTACGAAGAGCATCCACAGGCAGATTTGATATGGATAAGTTTTCAAATGCGAACTCTGGAACTTTTTGTGACAGTGCAAGTAAATTACACAGTACGAAAGATCCTAAGTTACAAGGTGATCTTGGATCTCAGAATGAAGTCAAAGAATCTTGTGAAGATAAACATCCTATCACAGACAAGTCTGACAAAACTGTATCTCCATACAAATTTTTTAATCTGACAAAACGTAAGTTTTTCGTGTTAAACCCCTTGGCGGATTAAAATTGCAAGTCAACACTGATTATATTTATATATCATATTCTCTTATTTTTGCTTATATAGTCTACATTTCCTCTTATACATGAGTTCTCCTTAGTTATACCATGTGTAGATTGTTACCTGAAATCATTTCCCTTAACTATTTGCTTCTTGTTTGAATTATTCTTTTTTGTTTTGATCCTATTCACATGAGTAGCGAATAAATTGTTGGTCAACACTCTTGAAACATAAGATCTTTTAGGGATGTGAAAAAGCATATGTTCTGAGTAGTAGCTTGTTGGGATTTTTGTTCTGACCTTCCATGTATAAGTTCATTCAATCAGTTATGTTATGCATACTTTGGATTAATATTTAAGCTTCAAAGTTGTGTCTTTTGAGTTAAAAAGTGATTTTTTTTGGATAAGCATTTACAAGTGATTTTCTGATTTGTTTCAGGTGTTGAGTCCTCTACTTCCAACGAAGAAATTGCTCCAGTCAAATATGTCAATGGAGGTTTGTCATACTTTATGAATTATATTAGTAGTTTTGAAATGTATAGCCACTGAAAACTGAAAAAATCTATATTCTATTATTGAAGTAGCTGTTGTACGAGGAAGGACCCGTTCTCTGGTTGAGAGATTTGAAAGAAGAGAAAGTGTTCAAGTCAATGAAGATCAAATTAATCCACCCCTCCCCACAATTAATGAAGCAGCTGGAAATATTCATAATGAAGATCAAACTAATTCATACCCCTCCACGGAATTTGAGAGGAAAGAAATAATTCCCCGCAATGAAGATCAAACGGATGAGTTCCCCTCCACAGTATTTGAGAGGAAAGAAAGAATTCCCCGCAACGAAGATCAAACTATTGCAACCCCCTCCGTGGTATTTGAGAGGAAAGAAAGAATTCCTCGCAATGAAGATCAAAAGGATGAGTCCCTCTCCACGGTATTTGAGAGGAAAGAAAGAATTCCCCGCAATGAAGTTCAAACAAATGTGTACCCCGCGACGGTATTTGAAAGGAAAGAAAAAATTCCCCGCGATGAAGATCTAACTAATGAATCCTCCTCTGCGTTATTTAAGAGGACAGAAAGAATTCCCAGCATTGAAGTTCAAACTAATGCATACCCCACGGCGGTATTTGATAGGAAAGAAAAGATTCCCCGCGACGAAAATCTAACTAATGAATCCCCCTCCACAGTATTTCAGAAGAAAGAAAAAATTCCCCGCGATGAAGCTCAAACTAATACACACCCCACCATGGTATCTGAGAGGAAAGAAAGAATTCCTCGGAATGAAGATCAAACAAGTGCATCACCCTCCACGGTATTTGAGAGAAAAGAAAGAATACCCCGTAGTGAAGTTCAAACTAATGCATCCCGCTCTTCGGTATTTGAGAGGAAAGAAAGAATTCCCCGCAGTGAAGTTCAAACTAATGTCTCCCCCTCTATGGCATTTGTGAGGAAAGAAAGAATCGCCCGCAGTGAAGTTCAAACTAATGCATCCCACTCTATGGTGCTTGAGAGGAAAGAAAGAATTCCCCGCAGTGAAGTTCAAACTAATACATCCCACTCTATGGTGTTTGAAAGGAAAGAAAGAATTCCCCGCAATGAAGTTCAAACTAATGCACCCCCATCCACGGCATTTGAGAGGAGAGAAAGAATTCTCCGCAATGAAGTTCAAACTAATGCATCCTCCACGGTATTTGAGAGGAAAGGAAGAATTCCCCGCAATGAAGATCGAAACAATATGCCCTCCATTCCTAACTCAATATCTGACATTGATGAATCTCCCAGTCCCAACATACTGGTAAAATTTCGTCTCAACTTTCTCCGAAGCTTATACGTTTTAGTTAAAAAAATTCTTAATTATGTATGTAGGTCCAAGTTTATAGCTTCTAGCCTGCAACTATCTAATTGAGATTTTTCTAGGTTTGATAGTATGATATACATAACTTTGGTCGTTTTTTATATTTTATCTCAGTTGTAAAATCTGTAATTTAACACGATATCAGGAAAAACTTTATGTTCCTTCATTTTTCTTGTGCATATGTCATTGATTTCTGCTTGCTTTAGTTCTGTAACTCCTGTTGAGTAGTATAAAGTAGGCATATAAAGTATTTAGTGACGTCTAAATATTTATTAGAGGAGTTTCTTGTCTTGCAACAAAAAAGCAATTAATGTAATTTTTTTAAACAAAGAAAGAAGATAGAATGGAATTATGAATTAGCCTCCTCTAAGATTGATAGGATGTGTTTTACCAAATTTTTTCCTGCAAATTTGGGGCTTAAGGTTTTAGGTCTATGGTGTGTTTAAAAAGATTCTTGGTATGTGCTACACTGCTAACAGTAGGTGTGTTATATATAGCAACTACACACACACACACGCACACATGCAATATCCTAGTTGATATGCTACACTGCTAACACATATTTTTCTCTTAAACCGTTGCATGAAATATCCTAGTTGGATTTGGATCATTGCTCAATTGTTACTGCTTTTCTATTTTGATTTTTCTGAATTTAACTGTTTTCTGTCTTCTATAATGTACAAAATAGAAAACGAAATATCAATTGTTTTGAGAGAATGTGAGAGTGTGAGAGATAAAACACAGTCATGCTCTCTCATTTTCACAAGTTGTTGCTTTGGGGTACTTATAACTACTAAGTCATGTTTATTCTGTTATTTAATTTTGTCAGAAAGTTGAACCTCAAGTTTCTCAAAGGGATTCAAACTCTCCAAATGAAATGACAATAATTGAAGGTCTGATGGAAACCCATGATGCAACATTAAGTAATCTCCGTTCACGCTTGACAAAATTACAGGTAATTTCAGTTAGTCGCCAATATAGTTTTTTCTGAATAAAAGAGAAGAAAATATTAATGTGTTTTTGTTCGTAAGGAAAAAATGTTAGAGATTGAAAACATTTTGCAATCAACGCCGCTTACTGGTTAGTGATTATAATGTGTATTTGTAGGTGGTGCGGCATTTTTGGGAACGGAATGATATCAAAGGTGCTATCAATGCTTTAAGAAAGCTGCCAGATCAATCCGTGCGTATTTATTGAAGTTGTTGTGTTGTGTGACACTTGTTGGTTTGTTTCTGTTCTGTATTAGTGTTCTGTATTTATTGAAATTAGTTTCATCTCGATGCAGGTTCAAGCAGATGTTATTAGTGTTCTTATGGAAAAGATGGAGATTCTTACATTGGATTTACTTTCTTCCTTACTTCCTGTGCTCACAGGTTTGCTGGATAGCAAGACAGAAAGGTAATTTTTCATTAATACAATGGTTTTGAAACTCATGGTGAGAGTTGAATGTGGGAATCAATGATATTGAGTTCAAAATATATTATATGTTTCTGATGTCCGCATTGTATAAAAGTCATAATCTTGTGTCTGCGAGTCATTTACTTTATTTTTAATGTGCAGACATGTAAAGGTGTCACTAGATATGTTGTTAAAGTTTGTGGCAGTTTTTGGTTCAACAATAAATGCAACCATTTCAGCACCTCCCTCTGTTGGGGTTGATCTGCATCGAGAGGAAAGGTGTGTCAAGTTTTCAATTAATTTTCCATTCTCTATCTTATGTAGTTTATATGTTGACAAATCTAACTTGTATGAAATCTCGAGGACAGGAGGGAATGTTGCAACGCTTGCTTTATGGAACTGCAAAAAGTCCAAACCATTCTTCCATTGCTGATACGGTAATCTTGTATTTTGTGGTTCCTTTCATGTCTCTAGTCTAAGTTGACTATGATTTTTTTATGCATCAACGAGTTTTATTAAACAAGAATTAAATCCATCTTTTGGTTAATTCAATACCTTGCTAGACTTGTGACCGAGTTGAGTAAAATGATGCTTAGTAAACCTTTGAACAAAATGTTACTTCATTTACGTGTTGATACAGAAACCGAGATTTACATTCTATTTTTTTTTCTTTTGATTATTTGACGCAGGAGGGGTGGTTTATTGGCCAAATCGTCCATGGAGCTAAATCTTGTTCTTCAACGATCATAACAGATGTTTGTATGAACATGTGAAGGAGTAACTTGCCTTGGTGCAAATTAAACATGAAGCTTTCATATGTTGGATTGTTATAATCATATGATTGTTAAAATCGTAGCGTTTAAGCTACAATTTTGTCTTGATGATTTTCTCTGTTAGTTGTTGTCATCATCATCACCGGCTTTGTTGATGGTAGAGCATTGTATCAAATGAGACATTTTATGAGAGAGTTGAATGAGTTCTTTTGACCTTGTCTTGTATAGACACACTTGAAGGTGGAAACCATACAAGGATCTTTGTCTTCAACAATTATGAAGACTTGTTGTCCTAACTTCAATTCACTGATCTTGGCTATTGCTATTGTTTGTATGTAATTCTGGTTTTTCTTCAATTTGTTGCTTCTTGTTATTAGTGGTAGTGATATTGACCCCTATATGTTGCATTACCCCAAGTGGGGTGTATTAGATGTATGTAGTAGCTTCCTTATTTCAATGTATATCTCATATTTTGTTCAGTGAAATGGATTTTCAATTTTTTTTGTTCAAACTACTCTAGTGTTATGATTATTTTTTGATAGTAGTCTTTACCACCATTTAGCAGTGATTAATCTCCGTCGGTCCCTTATCATTATTTGAATGAAGTTTTTTTGCTTGCATTAAAAAACCACTTACCTTTGAAGATTCCACTACCCTTATACTATGCCAACAACCCCAATTCCATAGGCTACCTCGTAAAACACACCATCTTTCTCATCAAACCACCACCACCACAACAACAAACACTCTCCCTTGGTTGATCAGAATCGGTCCAAATGTAAACAGTAAAACTCACCTCTGGAATCCCCTCGATCTTCACCAAAATTTACCTATTGATTTCCGTTATAATGTCCTCGACTTTAATCAACTCTCCATCGTTGAACTCAGACATGTGTTCGTGCTTTACGTCCCCGAAATTGGTGACTCACTTCAAAATGATCCATATCCGGATTTAAACTTGGATGAAAGTCGGGTTTTGCCTTTGTTTGATTATCCCGATTATTTCAACTTACTTGAGGCTTCCGGAGTGGATCATGAAATGCTGCATTGGTAAAGTTTCTAATGTGATTGTGATTGTGATTGATAGTACATATATAATGTAGACACTGAGTATTTGATATATTGAAGAGTTATAATTTCTAATTGATTATTTTGGGTTCTACTTCTATATTTCTTGCTACCTCTGAGTTACACTCTACCTGTCCAAATTATATTGCTGAGGTAGTTGTTAGCAGCAACAATTTTCTGTTGTGACTTTACCAAATAATCTAATTACAAAAACTTTTTGATTTCTAGTCAGTTCCTTCCCTTCGGTTGAATGATTCAATTATGGCAAAGCTCTAGTATTTTTAAAATCTTGTTATCATTAAGAATTTCATTTTTTTGTTATGAATGAAATGATTTGTATTGTCTACTATTCATGGCCCTTTGGTATGTTATAGAAGTATACTAAGAAGACAAAGGAGATTAAGTAATGAAGAATGCGAGTTGCTTTTCTGTGTGAGGTATATTGTAGGATTTAAAATTAATACTTTTGTATTCGTTATCATGGAAGCTTTGCTTATGTAGTATGACTACGTTGTTACATAGTAATTTCAATTTTCTTACGGGTATTTGGAGGGCCCGAAATCTTAAGACATTATTGAATTCGAATATTTGTTATTCATCCGCTTTTTAGCTAACGGATTCAGTTCGTTGTCTAAGAAGCGGTCAATGATATTTTCGGAATATAGCAGGAAGCGTGAAAAAATTTAGAGGATGCCAAAAAAAAATTCTCCATGTAAGTAATGAGAAAAGCATGTTTGGTGTTTGGTCCATGTTGTTTGTAATGTACTAGTTTGTTCGGATAGTAATTTTGCGTGAGTAGCAAAAGCCAATCAAATGAGTTTTTTAGGTTATAGTATTTGATGGTGATGTATCCAATTAATTTTATTTCATGGTCAAGGTTACTTCTAATGTTGTTTTCATTAAGAAAAGAAAAAAGACACAATATGATACTTACTTACTCCTCAAGGAGTTAAAATCTGACGTGGATGCTGCTAAATTTGTGATATTGTGGAATAAGAAGTGGCACGTAAAATAAAGGCACACCTCCTTGGTCCTAATATAGTAACATTTCCAATGGTGTCTAATGCAAATGTAATAATGTTTGTTTTTATTTTATGCCGCGATTAGACAATGTCCAAGTATAAAAATAGCATATGTTCATTCATCTGTCCAAAAAGTGATTTAAATATGGGATTTAATTTCAAGAAAGGTAATTCCAATTTCACTTTTGTTGCTTGAAACTTGAAAGTATCATCTCTATGATTGAATTGATGGTGAGTTCATCAAAATCACAATACTATCGAAAAACTAAAAGAATGTCATTTATGTTAACATTATCGCAGCTCACTGGTAACACAAACACCATAACTTTTGTCTATATTAACTTATCTTTAGGAAAATAACCTGTAAGCATGAATCATGAGTTTAGGCAACAGTTTTTAACCGTTGTCGGTGTACAATAGATAAAATAATTTTTTTGGCACAATGATCGATTAAATCGAGGAACATTAATTCTATCGTTCACTAGCAGAGAGTATAATTGAACTAAGAGCATTGCTCTATATAGTCTGACCGAACATAAGTAGTGTCACCAGAAGGATTCAGACCAAAAACTTTGAGAAAAACAGACTAAAGTTCCAAAATTTCACCACTAAACCAACCTACTTCGATTTGCCTATGTATATATTAAAAATAATAATAATAATAATAATAATAATAATAATAATAATAATAATGCCATTTCCAAATTGCCTTATATATAATACTTAAATTGAGTCAAAAAATTGCGTCAAAAGAAGTTACGATACATTTACTTTTAAAAATATTGAAATACTATTAAAAAAATAAAAATATTGAAATTCAAATGAAAATAAAATTTAACTAATATAGATCGTTTTGTTGATAATAAATATTCAAATTACTATAATATGAATTTCAAAAGTTTAGCTTCTAAAAACATTACAAACCATTTTATATTTATTAATTAATCATAAATCACTGTGCAGTACTGTTGTGAATTCGGATTGAATCACACCAATAAAATAATTGATGTGTGCAGCAAATAACGATTAAGCAATCAAATAATGAGATCGGCAATAAAAATCACAAATCAAAAGATAAAGCGATAAAAGAAAAGAACACAAGAGAATTGTTTACCCAGTTCAGTCAATGTGACCTACTCTGGGGGAGAGAGCAGCTCTCCGATCCACTATCAAACTTGTTCCTTGATTACAATGAAATTCACCACAAGAGTTACAAGATTTAGAGTTTTTCCTAAATCTACCCTAAGCCCGAATTTCTTCCCGTGACCAAGAAATTCAATATGAAAGTGTTTCCCAAGGTGATAGAATGTTTCCCTAACCCTAGAGTCTTCCCAAGATGAAATCTCTCAACCCTAGCCTTTTTGTTAGCCTTTGAAACCCTAAAAACCCCTTAAAAAAGTCAGAAAACGCATAACATATATATAGGCCCGCAGACACTACGCCTGGGCGCAGCCTCCCACGTCTGGGCGTGAGCAACCTGAGTTCAGCCCAGTTTTTTCACGTCTGGGCGCCAACTCCCACGCCTGGGCGTGAGCAGGCAGAGACTACCAAAACATGATTTTCTGATTTTTACATTATTTCAAGGCAATATTCAACAATTCTCCACCTTGCCTTTAAATCAATGGTGATGGCGACTTCTCATCAACCATCGTGCTGCTCTCTCCAACCTCCGTCTACTCTTCAACGAAGTTAATCAAGTCCAAGCAATGCTTGAACTTAGCTCTAGGTAACGATTTGGTGAACATGTCAGCTGGATTCTCCTCCGATGCAATTTTCTCCACCATGATCTCTTTTGTCTCAATCATGTCTCTTACAAAATGCAACCGAATGTCAATGTGCTTTGTCCTTTCATGATACACCTGGTGATTTGCCAAATGAATGGCACTCTGATTGTCACAATGTATCTTCACACATCCTTGATTAATCCCCATTTCTCCAATCATACCCTTCAACCATATGGCTTCCTTGACCCCTTCAACAAGGGCTATGTATTCTGCTTGAGTTGTTGACAAAGCTACAACAGATTGTTGATTGGCCTTCCACGTTACCGCTGTACCGAACAATGTAAACACAAAACCCGATAAGGATTTTCTAGTGTCTATGTTACCTGCATAGTCCGCATCCACATATCCCTCCAAAGCATCTCTTCCTGGATCAGTTCTTGTGTACTTCAGACCACCCTTCAAAGAACCATTCAAATACCTCAAAACCCACTTCAAAGCTTGCCAATGAACTTGGCCCGGATTTGCCATAAACCGACTTACCACGCTAATTGCATATGATAAATCAGGCCTACTACAAACCATGCCATACATGATGCTTCCAACCCCACTTGCATAGGGAGTACTCTCCATCTTCTTTCTCTCATCCTTGGATTGAGGACACTGTTTTATCGACAACTTTGAATGGTAACCAAGTGGCGTGTTCACTACCTTAGAATCTGTCATTCTAAACCGCTCCACCACTTTCTTCAAATAATCATGCTGAGATAAAAACAACTCACCTTTACTCCGGTCTCTCAAGATATCCATACCAAGTATCCTCTTCGCATTGCCAAGATCCTTCATATCAAATTCACCATTTAGTTTCTCCTTGAGCTGTTGAATCTCTTGCTTGTCAGAACTTGCCATAAGAATATCATCTACATAAAGAAGAAGGTAGAGAATGACTTTCTCATTCCTCTTCATCATGTACACACAACTATCATAGTTGCTTCTCACAAATCCAGTCTTCAATAAGAAATCATCAAACCGACGATACCACTGTCTTGGACTCTGCTTCAACCCATACAAAGATTTCTTTAACAAACACACTTTTGAATTGTCTTTCACAAAACCTTCAGGTTGTTGCATGTAGATAGTTTCTTCTAACTCTCCATGTAAGAATGCGGTCTTCACATCCATTTGTTCTAACTCAAGATCATACATGTTAACAATCGCCATAAGTACCCTTATAGAACAATGTTTCACCACAGGTGAGAAGATTTCGTTGTAATCAATCCCCTCAACCTGAGTAAAACCCTTTGCTACAAGTCTTGCCTTATACCTTGGTGCTTCGACCCCTGGTATACCTTCTTTTCTTTTGAACACCCACTTGCTACCAACTACCCTTTTATTTTTAGGTAATGGCACAAGCTTCCAAGTCTGGTTCTTCTCCAATGAAAGCATTTCCTCATTCATTGCCTTCAACCAGTCTTGACTATCTATGCTTTCTAATGCTTCCCTGAAGTTCTTTGGTTCCGAGTCTTGCACTTCTTCAGCTGCATTCAAAGCATAACAAATAAGGTCAGCATAACCGAGTCTATTAGGTGGACGAATAACTCTCCTCTCCCTATCTCTTGCTAGCTGATAGTCAGGAACAGTTGTATCATCACTTCCACTTTCATCAGGTACTTGAGTCTCATCCTCCTTTTCCCTCTCATCTGTGGAAGGCTCCACCTCAAACTGAATTCTCTCCACCCCCGTTTCTGGTCTTTTCTCAAGGTCTTTGCACTTCATCCCCATTCGGGTCTCATCAAAAGTGACATCCCTGCTTATGATAAACTTTGATCCTCCAGGCTCCATCTTCCACAGCTTGTAACCTTTCACACCTTCAGGGTAACCAATGAAAACACACTTCACAGCTCTAGCATCAAGCTTATCTTGCTTGACATGTGCAAATGCTAAAGCTCCAAAGATTTTCAAGTTAGAGTAGTCTGCCGGCTTGCCACTCCAAACCTCCATAGGTGTCTTTAGATCAATTCCTGTTGATGGACATCTGTTGATCAAATATGCAGCAGTGTTAACTGCCTCTCCCCAGAAACTCTTGGGTAATCCAGCTCCCAACAGCATACATCTCACGCGCTCCAGCAAGGTCCTGTTCATCCTTTCAGCCAGTCCATTCTGCTGCGGTGTGTATGCAACGGTCTTATGCCTCTTTATACCTAGTTTCCTGCAAAACTCATTAAACTGCTCTGAAACAAACTCCAGGCCATTGTCAGTCCTTAAAAGTTTTAGTTTACTTCCTGTTTGATTTTCTATTAAGGTATGCCATTCTTTGAATTTTTCAAAAGTGTCACTTTTATTCTTTATTATGTAAACCCATACCCTCCTAGAGTAATCATCAATTATTGAAAGAAAATATGAACCTCCCCCATGAGTAGACACATATGCTGGACCCCAAAGATCCGAGTGAACATACTCGAATGGCCTAGTAGACTTATGCACTCCCACCCCAAACTTAACCTTATGTTGTTTTCCTAGAGTACAATTATCACAAAAGTCTAGTTTGTTCAATTTTTCTTTCCCTAGTAAACCTTGTTTAGCTAGTTCAACTAAACCCCTTTCACTAACATGACCTAACCTCAAATGCCATAGTTTAGTTATGTCTGCATTTTCAACACTAGTTACTAATGCATTAGAAATAACAGTTGAACCTTCTAAAATGTAAAGACCATTCATTTTAGACCCCTTAGCAATTACTAATGCACCATTAGAAATTCTCATTACCCCACGTTCAATCCTAGTACAATACCCTAGATTATCAAACATGCTTATGGAAATTAAATTTCTTTTAAGTTCAGGAATATACCTCACATTCTTCAAAAGGAAATCACGATCGTCATACATTTTAAGACGAATAGTACCCATACCTTGAACCTTGCACGCTTTATTGTTACCTAGACGGACGACTCCACCTTCTTTAAGCTCCAAAGTTTCAAAGTACTCCTTTCTTGGACAAATGTGATATGAGCACCCCGAGTCCATGACCCAGCTCTTCTCAGGTTCCCAACTTGTAACTGTCAATGCTCTTGCACTCTCATAACCTTCCTCTTTACTAACGGCAATTTGAGCTGACGAAATACCACCACCCCTTCTCTCAGGGCAATCCTTCTTGAAGTGACCTGGTTCATGACAATGATAGCACTTTAACTTGCCACCACCATCACCCTTTGACCTAGACTTGGACCTATGCTTCTTTCTCTTCCCCTTACTTTTGTTCTCGCTTCTTCCTCTCGCCACATTCAGCCCTTCTCCGCTGTCATCAATCCTCAAGTCTGTCATCTTAGTCATCTCCTTGGTTCTCAAAGCCGATTGGACTTCATCCAAGGTGATAGTACCTTCTTTTCCATAGAGCAATGCATCCTTGAGGTTTTCAAATGACTTAGGTAAAGCACACAATAGGTGGAAAGCTTTGTCCTCGTCCTCCAAGTTCACATCAATGTTCGCCAAATCGTCAATAATCTTATTGAACTCCGAAAGCTGCTCAACCACGGACTTGTTCTCCGACATACGATAGAAGAACAACCGTTCTTTCAGACACTGCTTATGTGCCAAGGACTTGGTCATATACAATGCATCAAGCTTCGACCACATCCCTGCAGCAGTCCTCTCCTTTGCTACTTCTCTCAACACATTATCCGCGAGGCACAAGATAATGGCACTCAATGCCTTATCATTCATCTCGTTCTTCTCTGCTGCTGAGAAAGTATTAGGCATGTTCGCAATTCCTAACAAAGCTTCTGAACACTTCTGTTGTGTTAATATTGCCCTCACCTTCACCTTCCACAACCCAAAGTCGTTACTCCCGGTGAACTTCTCAATGTCCCACTTAGAACCCATGATACTTAAATCGTTTGATCCTTTGCCCCACGGTGGGCGCCAATTGTTGTGAATTCGGATTGAATCACACCAATAAAATAATTGATGTGTGGAGCAAATAACGATTAAGCAATCAAATAATGAGATCGGCAATAAAAATCACAAATCAAAAGATAAAGCGATAAAAGAAAAGAACACAAGAGAATTGTTTACCCAGTTCAGTCAATGTGACCTACTCTGGGGGAGAGAGCAGCTCTCCGATCCACTATCAAACTTGTTCTTTGATTACAATGAAATTCACCACAAGAGTTACAAGATTTAGAGTTTTTCCTAAATCTACCCTAAGCCCGAATTTCTTCCCGTGACCAAGAAATTCAATATGAAAGTGTTTCCCAAGGTGATAGAATGTTTCCCTAACCCTAGAGTCTTCCCAAGATGAAATCTCTCAACCCTAGCCTTTTTGTTAGCCTTTGAAACCCTAAAAACCCCTTAAAAAAGTCAGAAAACGCATAACATATATATATATATAGGCCCGCAGACACTACGCCTGGGCGCAGCCTCCCACGCCTGGGCGTGAGCAACCTGAGTTCAGCCCAGTTTTTTCACGCCTGGGCGCCAACTCCCACGCCTGGGCGTGAGCAGGCAGAGACTACCAAAACATGATTTTCTGATTTTTACATTATTTCAAGGCAATATTCAACAAGTACTAATAAAATATTAAATGTCACTTTTTCTATTATACCCTACTATATTTTTTTTTTTAATTATATAACTTATCTTTCGCACACAATTAATAAAAAAAATTATCAAATAATTCATAATTTTTCTTTTTCAAAATGACTTATTGAACAAACATGTCAATCTATGAGTTTATCTTCTAAACCAAAGCATATGATAGGACAATGAGCAAACACGAAAGGATACTTTCTCTAATTTTAAGTATACCTTTTCTTTTGGTTCAAAAAAATTATACCTTTTTTTTTTCTTCTTAGGGCCCGTTTGGTGCACAGGATAAGAGACAGGATAGGATAACTATATCATATCCTGTCTCAATCCAGTGTTTGGTGACACAACAAGATATGATAAGTTAATCCTGAAGTTTATCCTATCTTGTTTCTCTAGTTAAAATCCTTATCCTGAATTTGAGCTGGGTTACCAGCAGAATAGGATAAGAAAAAAAAAATCGTTGATTTATTCTATAAAATATATTTTAAAATAAAAAATTGAAAATTGAAAATTAATAAAATAATTTGATAGTAAATTAATAATAAAATAATTAATTTTTAAATATATATGTGATTTTCTCACAAGGGTAATTTTGTAATTTATATAATCTAAAAAATCAAAATTCTCCTAAAATTACAATATTTTAAATTAAAATAATTATTAAAAAATTGCAAAATAAGAATATTAATTTAAATTTAATAACAACTTAAATATAATTCTTTTGCAATGGTAGTTTTATTATTTACATATATCATATATTTATTTAGCTTATCTAACATGTATAATTGAGTTATTTATTTGATCATGATTCATATAAAAAACTTAATTTGTTTATTTTCTCATGATTTGTATTTAAAATTTAAAGTTATTTGATTACTTTTTCTTTTTGTACAATTACTTATTTATATTTTTATTTATAAAATTCAAAGTATTACAATATAATTTTTAACAAATAACAATTGTTTTACGAGGGTAATTTTGTCATTTAAATATGTTATGTATCTTATCATATTGGTATGAACAAATATGTATTAAAAATATGATATAATAGTTATCATGTTTGTTATCCTGTGTGCACCAAACACAGGATAGGATAACTGTTATCCTGCTGATATCCTATCCTATCACTATCCTGTTGTATATCCTATCCTATAATAATCCAGATACCTTATTACCAAAAAAATGAAAATAATAATTCAAATATATCTCTTTATTCAATGAACCTAAAAAAATAATTTTTATTTATATTCAAAATCAAAAGTAGTATAAATAAAAAAGAAACAACAACCAAATCATCAATTAATTCTTACCAAAAAATAAATCATTAATTAATTAATTAAAGAATAACACTACAAAAAGTGATCAAGGATATAACCGTCATTTCAAAAAGAATCCCCATATAAACCACCATTATAGATAGAGAGAGAAAATAGGCCAGCGAGAGAGAGAGAGAAACAAAAAAAAAAAAACCGTAATTAGGAAAACACAATTGTCAATTGGTTCATCATCATAATCCATTCATTATTTTTTCCTATTAGCTTTTGATTTTGATGTTATTATTGTTGTTCTTGTTGTTGTCTTCTTCATCGTTATTGTTTAACCTTTCAAATCGAATAGAATAATTTACCTTTTTTTTTATATACAACAAAAAAACAACCTCATAAAACCACCTTAAACCAACAAAAACCACCATTCCCCGAAATTCCCGCCGGAAAACCGCTTTTTCAGTTTTCATCCTCCGACACCGGTAAGCCTTATTTTCACGCCGTCGTTTCCGGTTATCAATGTTGCCGGAGAGGATGGTGGTTGATTTATTTTATTTATTTATTTATTTATTTTGAACAAGGCGGCGTTTGCTAACGTGAACCGGTGCGCAGGTTGTTATTATCATTTCAAAAAGGAAGGTAGTGGTTATTATTTTTAATCCTGGACGTACACGTGTACGTTGATGGGGACGGAGGTGATGGGTAGATGGGGGACATGGGAGGAGCTCCTCCTTGGTGGGGCGGTTCTCCGCCACGGGAGTCGTGACTGGAACGTTGTTGCCGCTGAGCTTCGAGCACGAACCGTTTATCCTTACATTTTTACCCCTGAGGTACTCTTAATTATATTTAATAAATTTGGATTTTGTTTTATTATCCTCACATATTACATTTTAACATTTTTTTAGAAGAGTTTAATTGTTGTGCATCATTGGTGTAAATTTTTTTTACACATGTATCCAATGACGCGTTGTTACATTATTTAATAAATGTGACACATCATGTGTTTTTAAGTACCATACATGATATGTTGGTATATTATTGGACGCATGTCCAAAATAACTTTACTCCAACGGTACATATAAATTAAATTCTTTTTAGAATAGCTTGTCAAAGAAAAAAAAGTAAAACATTTTAAGAATATAACATATTTAATAATTAAATTAAAAGATTTGCTGTGATAAAAAAAAAATTAAAAGATTTGTAATTCTTTAATTAATTTTTCATTGTTTTTTATAATATAAAAAACTAAGGGTCTGTCTGGCCCAACTTTTTTTAAGCTTATGCAAACAGCTTATGCAATATAAATTAAGTTTTATGATATTTTATAAGTTCACACTAGTGAAAATTGTAATTTTATAAGCTATTTTATCATAAAGTACCTTGACAAACTTATAATAATATATAAAAATTGCATAAGCTCTAAATAAGAGGAAAAAAGTCAGGTCAAACGATACCTAATACACATTGTGTGCTTTTTCAGTTTTTTTTTTTTTTAGTATTGTAGTAATTGATTTTGACATTTTTTTTTCCTATCTAATCTAATCGTATAATAAAGCTACTATGTTTGATTTAGTGATGAGAGATTTGAGAAGTATGTTAGAGGTCCTATATTTTTTATATGCAGCTCATTATGAACCAAAACAAAAATAATCTAATTGTATAGTGGCTAAAGTAAACTCATATTTTAAATAATGTGAAATTTTGGGTTTGAATCCAAGATTAGTCGAAGTGTTATTGTAAAAGGAATTGTATAGTCAACAGATCACCCTTAAAGTTTTTGATAGAAATAATTTTTAATCAAATTTTACTTTTTTCGCTGTCGAACCGTGAATTATCGGGATCTCTTTTCTTGAGAACTAGAGAGTCAATATTAAAAATAAATAAACACAGTTAAAAATTTGTCAAAAATAAAATTCATTGTAGGATAAGTATGAGTATGATTAAAATTAAATATTTTTAATGATTATAATCTATTGGTATTACAAAAAAAAAAAAACTTTATACTCCCTCTATCCTAATTTATAAGCAAAATTTTACTTTGATTCATTCAACAATGGATGTATTTGGTCTATAATATAGGCCAGATACATTAGTTTTTCAATGAATCTAAAAAGTTGATTTTTGCTTGTAATTAAGGATGGAGAGAGTATTTACTAAAAAAATCTTTATATTTACTAAAAACAATCTTTATATTTACTAAAAAAATAATTCTGCACGTGACTATGAATAGAATTAAATAACCATAACATAATACCGGTAATCTATTAGTCAAAGACTTTTTTTTAAGGTAATGCGGGATATAAATGGAAAAACAAAAAACGCAAAACCAAAGGAGGTGGGTTGTTTTTTTGTTGGTAAGTCAAAAGAGGTAGTTTAAGAAAATAAAGTAGAATATTAATATTTTCGTGTTTATAAAACAAATACTATATTTTCATATTAAATAAATAAGGAAAATGCTAACCGGTGCCCCCGGGGCACTGGTTAAGGTAATTAAAGATAGTAATATTATCTTGAAACTTGTGAAGTCAACATCTTAAAAGCTTACATTTTTGTTTTTTCAATGCAATTTTTTTGTTTTCTTTCCCTTTTTAGTTCCTTAACTAGTGCCCCGGGGGCACTAGTTAGCATGACCCAATAAATAATTATAAAAACAAAACATAATAATAACTATGATGCAAAAGTCATGACCATCGCCTATTCCCTAAGCTTAACTCAATTGGTAGGATATCACATATAGTATGCTGAGTCGGGGTTCCAATTTCAGATACTCCACTTATTTACTATTAAGGTGAAATTTTTAACCACTAAACTCCTAAAAAAAAGTTATCACTATCACCTGTTGTAGCGACCGGTGAGTGAGCGTTCCCTCTTTGACTCATTAAGCTGATTTCGTTGCATATAATCATTTTTTTAATATAAGTCCCTGTTTGCTCTAACGGCATTTGTCTACGAATGTTCAATGAATCATTAGTCAACAATCAACATACTGTACCAAAAAAGAATTATTCCCTTATGTTTCTAATATAAGAAAATTTAACTATACATTGAAATATTAATATAGACTAGATAGATTAATATTTCAATATATCTAAAAAGTGAATTTCTTCTTATATTAAGGACTAGAATGAGTACTTACCAACGAATATTTATAGTTATACCATTTTAAGTTACTCCCTCGATTTCTTTTTACTTCAAGACAGTCAATAAATTTTATTATTTTTATGCTATTATTTCTTTTTCTATAATAATATTCTTAATCATTTATGATATTATTTTATTAATTTATTTATTTGAAATTGTTCAAAAAAAATTATTTATTTGAAATCAATAACTAAAAGTATTAATATTATAAAAAAATAACTAAAAGTATTTTTGACAAATTAATATTTAATGTTACATTGAACTTTAAAAAAGGTAAGTAAATGAAAACAATTTTTTTATGCAAATTCAACAAGAAAAAGGAATCGAGGCTAATTCAATTATTTTAATGTAAATTATAAATTCAAAATGAAGAATAAAGTTACTAATAATAACAATAATTAGATCATTTTACGCATAGAAATCAAATATTGTTACTTCGTGCCAATAATAAAATGTGTGGATGTTAATTCAAAATTTTCTATGCGCGCTAATTATACTGTTTAGATAATAAATTTAGAGAATTTTTATAATGATAAGATTTTTTGAAGTATTTTATCAAATTTTAATTTGAAATATTTTAAATACCACATAAAGATAAAAATTTGAAATTCGTTTTTTCCTTAGTTCGCAACCGCTCAAATCCACTTGAATATGTCTTAACCTCGCCCTTACCTTGACAAGAAAATCTCGCTTTGATTCATGCGGGATCGGATTTTCCCCTATATTCAAAGTCGGGGGCGGGGGTAAAAAAGGTATTGATACCCGGCCACACCCTCCCTATTAGTATACAATTTACAGTTTTTAAGATAATATTTATATTTTTGTTTTTTTAAAATCCCATATGCATGTCCTATTTGTGTAATGAATTTTTTTATTACTTTTGTAGGTCTGTAAAGCCAAGTATGAAGACTTGCAACAACGGTATTCTGGGAGCACGTGAGTAGATTTTTTATTTTCTTAAAAAACTTTTCTTATTTACTTATACATTTATTTATATAAGCTTTTTATACTCAACATCTATGAATCACGGACACTCGACAAAACACGGACATTGACACGTCAACAACGACAATAATTTAAGGAAATGAGATAATTCTATACGTCAGTGTCGTGTCGGTTTCAGACACCGAGACACGTCTAATTTGAGGAATGTCCGTACTTCATAGCTCAACATTTCCTATTTACTTTTTTTTAAAATCTTTTCCTATTTACTTATTAGTACATTTATATAAGCTTTTTATACTCAACGTGTATGAAGCACAGATACCGGATAAAACACAAACACTGACACGTCAACACCAACAATAATTTAAAGAAATGACATAATTTAATGTAATTATATATGTCGATGTTGTGTCAGTTTCAGACACTATGACACATCTAATCCGATAAATGTCCGTGCTTCATATCTAAACATTTATATAAACTTTGAAGATTTCATAGAAGTTGTATGTTATGTCTCATTGTATGATGGTAAAATGACAATGTCAGGGCTTGGTTTGAGGAGCTTAAGAAAACAAGAGTGGCAGAGCTGAAGAAAGCTTTGGAACGATCTGAAGATTCTATTGGGTTAGTTGCATGATTATCTTTCTCTTCAAGATTAGTTTTTATGAGTGGACAATAAGTATAAGTATAAGTACTTATTCTTAGATACTACAAGTCATAATTTATTCTAGCTTTGTTTTGCTACATCAAGTACTAATTTGATGGGCATCATCAATAGGAATATACGCACGGACACAGACACGGACACCGAACACGACAACGACCCTGGCATGCGGCGCCGATGATAATTTTCGAAAATGACATGATTCGGTGTAATCATAAGTGTCGGTGTCCGACATTGAAGCGTGTCCGACACCGGGACACACCTAATCTGAGGAGTGTCCATACTTCATAGGGAATATATGATAAGATAAGGGACTAGGGTTTAGTTTACACTTTTAACAAATTTTTTTGTTTCAGGTCTCTTGAATCGAAGCTTGAAGTCCTGAAGGCTGAGAAGAATGAGAAAAACGATAATTGTGAAAATGGACTAGAAAGTCCGGTATCACATGTACCTTCCAAGAAATTGAAGATATTGGAGAGAGTTGAATCTTCCATTAAAGAGACATCAAAGGACGGGCTATCTGCCGGGAGTTTCACACATGAAACGAGGACAAACTGGTCTCCTGAATCTCAGGTTCCAACTAGGTCTGCCGATGATAATGAGACTAAGCCGGAAGTTTCACAATCTACTGAGCAGGCTAAAATTTCGAACGTAGATAATTTGGCACTTGCTTTATATGAAGGACAATTAGGATGTTGTAAAAAACGGAGAGGGAAGAGAAAAAGGAAGGATTGTAGCAGAAATATTAAGGAAGCAGTTAGTGTAGGAGAAAGTGACTTATTAGATTCAGCTGATGTTGTTTCTTGGTGTAAAGAAAGTTCTACCAGTAACTGTGGTGAAGTTGCCAAATCTTCTGTTGATGTAGATAATCAGAAAACTAAGATTTCGAAAAAGCATGGCGCAGAAGATATGGTTAAGATTTTAGATTCTATTTTTGAAACTCAAGGTGCATCTGCCTTCCGTCGAAGACTTGATAGTCAGGTATGTGTAATTAGAGAGTCTTATCTTGTTCATCTGTAATTAGAGAATGAAAATGAAGTGATTAGCGCGCATTTTATATTTGGTCACCTTAACAAATCATTTTCATCTTATCGCGAATAAAAAATAGAATATGCATATTTTATAAGGCACTATGCAGTCATAGAATAACTAGTGCATTCCTTTCAAATTTGGCAACAGAAAAGAGGAAGGTACAAGAAAATGATCCGGCGGCACATGGACTTTGACACTATAAGGTCAAGAATTAGCAACCAAACAATTAAATCAACCGTAGAACTATTCCGAGATTTGTTGCTACTCACCAACAATGCCTTAGTCTTCTACTCGAAGAACACTCGCGAGTATAAAACTGCTCTCCTTCTAAGAGAAATAGTCACCAAAAAAATGAGGGAGAGTTTCAAGGATAGTAATAGTATTGTTAGTAGCAGCAAAGTTAGCAAAATCGCTGAACCTAACGAGTCTATGAAATTACCGGTGCATAATCTTCATGTGAAACCAAGAAGTGTTAGACCAGGTAACAGAAAAATCATTGCAAAGGCTGGTGGTGGCAACAACTCTGCATCCGGGACATCACAAGGAGCTAAGAAGCCGATTAAAGCTGATTCTTCGCCTTCCGTGGAATCCTTAAATGTCATGAAAAAAACTTTTGGTAGACCGAAAAGAGTTGAACGTGTGACTTCAGATCAGAAGACTACAACAACGCCAACGAAAGGAAAGAAAAGAGTTAGAACAAAGTCATAGCAATATAAGGTTACCAATAGATTTTATTTTTTTTGTACAAAGATTTTCTCCATTTTGGTTTGGTGTTTTTTTGGATTTAGTTTAATGGAGGATGAAAGTTCATGCAACCAACTAAAATGAACTTTGGTTAGATGTAGAAGGGAAACTAACTACAAATATATGAAATAGTTCTAAGAAGTTTTAGTAATGTGGATAAGTTTCTAATCAAATAGTCACATGTTTTGTTTTTGCTAGCATCAAAGTGGCTTAAAATTTGATGCAAATAGTAAGCAAATTATTTTTTGGCAATGGATGTGACTCCCTATCAACTTCTTTAGTCCATTGATATTTTCCTATACTACTATAAAAACTTTTATAATCTTTTTTGTTTTGTCGGAATGAAGCATTTTTTGTGAAAAGTAGTTTGTTTTTCTTTGGAATAAAAGAAGGTTGGAAAGAAAATTACAAAGCAATATTTTTGAAATGATTCATCACAATATTATCATCAAGAAGTAAACTAATTTGAGTAGCAGGTTTCTCATAAACTATCAAATTAGAATCACCATTACTTATTCACCTTAAAAGGTGAAATTCTAGCCAATGAACTACGTGACTAAAATAAAAAAAAAATTGAGAAAACTTGGAGAAAAAAATAGAGAGATCAATTTTCCTATCATATTCAAGTTTTCTTGCTATTTAAAGTATGTCATGAAAAAAAAATTGCTAGACCGAAAAGAGTTGAACGTACGACTTCAGGTCAAAATGAAATAAGAGTTAGAACAAAATCATAGTAATGATTTTAGTTAAGGTTTACTCAATAGGTATATATATTTTTGTACAATGATTAATTTTCTCCATTTTGGTTAGGTGTTTTTTTTCTTTTGGTTTAGTTTAATGATTGAGGAAGGTTCATGCAACAATCCAAATGAACTTGGGTTAGATGCAGAAGGGGAACTAACTACAAATATATAAAATAGTTCTAAAAAGTTTTTTTTTTTTTTTTTTTTACGAAATCTAAAAAGTTATAGTTAACAATTGAAATATATCGATATTAAGATGACTAATTGGTTAAAATCACCATTTCCCTTTTTTCAATTTATTATTTTTTATGGATAAAATGATCAAATACGACGATTATTATAAGACTGGATATTTCTATCACTATTTCCAATTTTTCTAGTGGTGCTCATAGTTTACGTGATGGACAGATTTAATCCATGTCATTCCAAAATTTTTGCTGCCGGCATGTGGGATCTTTATCACACGATAGGTGTGTTGTTTGGTGAAAAGTCAATTGAACAACGAAAAGTAAGATTTTTTTTTATAGGCACAAATATAAATATGACGTGTTAGACACACTCACAAAACAAATAAAAATTAAAAAGAAAAGAAATAAATTGATGTTGATTGATGTGATTATATTATTTTTGTTTTAAATTTTTGGATTAGTGTATGTAACCAAATAAAACATTATTTAGGTTTGTGCCTAGGTAAGTCTTCTCCGAAAAGTAATCTATCCTAAAAAAAATGTAATCTATTACTGACTTGTTTATTTTTTTAAAACTATTTCTTTATTTGTAAAAAAAAAAATTCTTTATTTCTATTTTTAAAAGTTTATGTAAAGATCAAGTTAACTAATATCTTTAGGACACCAGTTCAAAAATCAAACAAAATAAGATTTTATATTAAAAATAGCATTTTTTATATTTTAAGTAGTTGATTACACAAATTTCAAAGTATTTTTTTTATATTTTTCCGTGATATTTTTTATTTTATAAACAATTTTCACGCTAGTATATTATACTTTCAAAGTATTTTTGTTATAAACAATTTTCAATCTTATTTTACTCTTAACATTATATTATTTCATTTAATTAAACGTAAATAACTCTTTTAGTTGAGATTTTGTATCTTAATTTGCAAGTTGAAACTCACATTTCTCAATTATTCAACACTTAAGACTCTATAGAAGAAAAAATAGAAACCAATAAATTGAGAAAGAATATAGGTTACCAACCCTTTAAAGAAAGATATGGGAGGGGTTAAGGGGGAAGAGAGCATGGGTGTGTTAGGTGAGGTTTGGTTCCCTACCACAACTGCCCCATCATTTTGAAATTTAAAAAATAATCTTTGAAACTAATTACATTTAATAATTTTTTAGATTTAGGTAAATATCTTTTTTTTATATTAATGAAAAAAATTAAAAATGATAATTAAAAAGAAACCAATATAATAATAATCTAACTCATTTCTGCTCGATTTTCTTTTTTGGTGATAGTAGAGACCATGGTGGAGAGTAACTAGGTGATTTTTATTATTTTATTTATTTTGGAGATAATTTATTTTGGGTTGTATGTGGGGTGATGCATTACTGGCCAGAAAATTTGAAGATGAATCCAAGCTTTGGTATGCCAAGTGCAGGTGGCAATAATTTACTGGACAAAAGCTATTCCAGTCAAACTTGATAATATTATAAATTAATTAATTAATAAAAAACTACTCTCATTTATACCAAAAAGAAAAACTACTTTCATTTTTCTTTTCATAGATGTGCTATTTTGTTCCATGCTTACTTTTAAGTAACATTTATTCTTTGTTTTTTTTAATCCGGAGTACTAATTTAGCGGCTATTTTGTTCGGAAGGCTAGCTATTGACTTTACAACCTGTTTTTTTTTATGTAGACGAAGATTTTATTTGGCACAAATATGTTCGCTTAAAGACTTTTATATTTGTATAGAGATTTTTACGATACAAGTTGTCGATAAAAGCAAACTTGATAACTCGTGACATTATTACTTCAGAAACTCACTTTTGTGTGTTCGAATGTGGTGGCGTCGAGTCAGCTCAACACTTATTTCTCTCCTGAAATATCTTCAATTCTCTTTGGTAGTTAGTTCGGTCGTGTATTGGCTTTTTGTTGATGTATTAAAAATCCCTTGCAAAATCAAATACCAATTTAATAATTTACCGGTAAAATCTGCGCACATATTTTTTTACTAATAACGTAATTTTTTGTAGGTTGATTAATGTACACATTTTTTTATTTATACAAAGTACAATTTTATTTGAGTTGAGATTAAAATGGACTGCGAATGATGAACGACAGTTGGTAACTTAATAAATGTCGATCACTAGATTTTGCCATACCACCAGAGAGTATACATAAATGTCAAGTACTATTGTCAAAAATAAAAATGGCAAGTACTATTGCTATAGTTACTAGTTACTGCATAGAGTATGCTGCAGACAGAGTATATTTTGCATTATTAGAAGGCTTTATTTTAGAACCAACCAGTTGCATATTTTTGGTTACATAAGAGAAGAAAAAAAACAGAAAAATAAAAAAGAAGACAATGGGATTACTCCCGAATAAACTCTACACCCCATGCATCTTCCAAAAGAGGTCTCAACAGATCACTAGGCGGAGTAGAGA
The DNA here is from genome assembly GCF_020283565.1 of Trifolium pratense. Lineage (NCBI taxonomy): Eukaryota > Viridiplantae > Streptophyta > Magnoliopsida > Fabales > Fabaceae > Trifolium > Trifolium pratense. The sequence goes on along the minus strand of NC_060060.1, from coordinate 28,897,153 downwards.
TCTTCACCAAAGGCGAGTTCGAGATAGCACCTATTTTTGCCAAAACATCCGCACAAACATTTCCCTCACGCAGCGTGTGAGTAATAACCACCTCCCATTCATTTTCTAGCATCCTCCGAATATTATGAATCTCATTAGCAAAATGGTGATGCGGTGTCACCCCTTGCTTAATTAAATTAACTGCGAGCAACAGAGAACTTTACGGTAACCATTCTCCCAACACAACTTTAATCCTTGCCATATAGCCATTATTTCAGCACATAAAATATTTTTTACTGTTGCCGCTCCATAATAACTCATTATTGATGAAACTAAAATTTTAAAATATGTTTGAGATTTGTAGGATCTACACTTCAGTATAGAAAATAACAGAAAATAAATAAAAATTAATCCATAAAATTTTCTGTGTATAAGTCGAAACATAGTTTTGATCCAAAAGAAATACTATAAATAAATAAAATTAATTCTTTAATAACACATTTAATAGAATGAAATACAGTACACTGAAGTGGGAGTAAGGCATTTATAAAATGATTTTAATTATAAAATTGATCTGTGACCAAATTACAATAATAGTGCCTTAATTAATTATTAATTAACCAATCAATTTATAAAATAAATGAGCATAAAGTCTGTTTTAAAAACAAACTGAGACTAAAGTCACACGTTTTCCCAAAATCTCTCCTTTCTTTTTTGTTTTCTTTTTAATTTTTATTTGTTAAAACTTAAAAGAGACAGAAAATGAAGAACAATGTCAAAACTTTTATACGTCTAGCTAATATCGAACTTTACAAATTAATTCATGTTTGTGTTGTTTTCTGTGGTTACACAAATGCCACTTGAAATTTAACAACAAATGATATAAACAAAAATTATTTTTTTTTAGGTTAATTACATATTCAATATATTTGGTCTATATTATAGGTCAGATACATTAATTATATAATGAACCTAAAAATGTGATTTTTGCTAAGAAGGAGTATTTTTTGACAATGAACAGAAGACTTATTTTCACTTCTGCAAACGATTTTAATCTCTCTCTTTTTTTTTTGTTGTGAATAAACGATTTTAATCTCTATTGTTTAAGTAAACATATGTTTAGACGATTATAAAAATATCCCGTTAAACATTAAATAAAAATTAAATACGGAGATTTAAATAATGTGATATAAGAACATCTTTAATAGGAGTATAAAAAAAGTTTCTTAAAAATAAAATATTGACTCGGCATGCAGTGGAAGATTTTGAGTTTTATAAATTGAGTCAAAGTTGCTTAATTAAGATACGTCAAAAGTGTATCGAATGCTAGTCTTTTACCCAAGTTATGTCCTGAAAAATCACCTGGATGACCTTCACATTGAAAGGCGACTCTGCCAAATTAGTAAATGGGAAAAGAATCGGAACTAGGCTCTTATGAAAGCTCGTTTTGGCTTTTATTTGAGGAGGAGATAACTAAATGTTGGGACTGCTATTTGTTTCATACCTGAAATGAAAAGAAAGACAAACACGTCATGGATTCCTCTATTTGCTATTTCAATACCGATTCTTGAAACCCTGAATTAAGGGCACTACTTAGGTAAGAAAACATATAATTAAAATATTAATTTCATGTATCTAGAAGTGTAAAAATGAGAGAGAATATGAAATATGGAAGAGAGTGAGATGATATTTTTGAATTAAGAAACTTAGGGATAAAATCACTTAAAGTAAAAAAAAAAAAATACTTATAAGAGTATCATAAAATTAAGTCGGCAGATAAGAGTCCACTTAATATTATAAAATGAATAACTTAAAATTCTATCATTGCAGATGCTATAAAAATAAAGTTCTAAGCAGATTTCAATCATTTTCTCTTTTTTTTGACCGGACATTTCAATCATTTTCTAACTATATATATATATATATATATATATATATATATATATATATATATATATATATATAGGGGTTTTCTAACTTAGACCCAGGGGCGGAGCTGCATGTGGGCTGGGCAGGGCCATGGCCCGCCCCAAAATTTTTTATTTTTTTTCATGAGTACACTATGTAGCGGCGGTTTTGTTAGTAGATAGCGGCGGTTTAAAACCCCCGCTATGTCGTATTTTATTCAGAACTCTCCCACTACGCTTTAGTTGCGGGGGTTTCAAACTCCCGTTAAACTTGTTCTGCTATTTTTATTTTTTATTCTTAATAGTTCAAATGTCCCTTTTAATTTACTTTTTGAAGCACCTCTTCTAATGTTATATTATTTAATAACCTATTAAATGTTATAAAATGTGTTATTTATTTTGTCAAAATATTCTTTTTGTTTTAAAAAGTACTTAATTTTTTTATTTAAAATAGAGTTTTAGTGTATAAACATTCATGTTTAATCTATTTTTGGTTAAAAAATTATAATTTTTTGTGAGAAAGATTCATATAATATTACAATTATAAATGTGAAGTTTACACATGAATTGACTTAAAAATAGGACAAATGTCATGATGAAAAACATTCGGAAAGACCAAAACTTGCTTGAAATTTTTTAAAGAGATTAAAATTGAAATATAGTATATTGATAAACTCTAAAAACTTATTTAATCCTTATGAGTATAATCATAGTAATAATACATGAATTTCAAATATTTACGGTTCAAACCCCGTTTATATTTATAGCGGCCCACCCCAGTTTTTTCGTCTTGCTCCGCCACTGCTTAGACCCTAGTTAGGTCTAAGTTAGCAAGGTGCACCTTTTCAATTGGATCAAAATACCCATTCTTTTTAATTAATTAACCAAAATACCCATTAATAGACGCGGATCCAGTGTCGCGCGCGTACCGAAGGACCATGGTTACAGACCGTTGATTTCCATCAGACAGCCAAGATCTGATCTCATCAAGACTGTCTGATCAATCCGACAGCCCAGATCATCCTGATCCATCAAATTCCAGCGCGTGCGCCACACTGGATTACACCCTGGAGAGAAAAAAATTTGCTTTTTAAAAGTAGGACACATGTCACACAATGGTTGGCTGGACGTGATTTTTGTTCATTTAATACTTTGAACTCAATTATTTCGTTGTAAATTAATTTTTTATTTTTTATTTTTTATACCAAAATTCATAATTTTTTTTTTCTACAAATAGAGACTTGGTTCGTTTGATTTGGACACCGAAAAAAAATGCAATTTTTCACTACCTTAATCTCATTTTTTGTCTACTAAATGCGTTACTTCTGTGTTGTAATTTAACACGCACCACTCAACCAACTCACTGAAACCATTATACCAGGAAAATAGTAGATAATATTCTGGAACTTTTGGTATATTTTATGAAATTTTTGGAGACCTGAAACTATTTTTAGTTAATTAAATGAGATAAAACGGTAATTAAAAACTAATTTTGCTTCTGAAACCATTTTACGGGTAGAATGGTTGCACATAGTTGTATTCTGAAACCATTTTACTGGTAGAATGGTTTCAATGAGTAATTTATTAATTGTGTTTGCTTCTGGAACCATTTAATACTTTGTACCAGATAAATGGTTTCAGAAGCAAACACAATTAATAAATTACTCATTGAAACCATTCTACCAGTAAAATGGTTTCAGAATACAACTATGTGCAACCATTCTACCAGTAAAATGGTTTCAGAAGCAAACATTAGTTTTTAATTACTGTTTTATCTCATTTAATTAACTAAAAATAGTTTCAGGTCTCCAAAAATTTCATAAAATATACCAAAAGTTCCAGAATATTATCTACTATTTTCCTGGTATAATGGTTTCAGTGAGTTGGTTGAGTGGTGCGTGTTAAATTACAACACACAAGTAACGTATTTAGTAGACAAAAAATGATATTAAGGTAGTGAAAAATTGCATTTTTTTTTCGGTGTCCAAATCAAACGAACCAAGTCTCTATTTGTAGAAAAAAAAAATTATGAATTTTGGTATAAAAAAAAAATAAAAAATTAATTTACAACGAAATAATTGAGTTCAAAGTATTAAATAAACAAAAATCACGTCCAGCCAACCATTGTGTGACACGTGTCCTACTTTTAAAAAGCAAATTTTTCTCTCTCCAGGTTGTAATCCAGTGTGGCGCACGCGCTGGAATCTGATGGATCAGGATGATCTGGGCTGTCGGATTGATCAGACAGTCTTGATGAGATCAGATCTTGGCTGTCTGATGGAAATCAACGGTCTGTAACCATGGTCCTTCGGTACGCGCGCGACACTGGATCCGCGTCTATTAATGGGTATTTTGGTTAATTAATTAAAAAGAATGGGTATTTTGATCCAATTGAAAAGGTGCACCTTGCTAACTTAGACCTAACTAGGGTCTAAGTTAGAAAACCCCTATATATATATATATATATATATATATATATATATATATATATATATATATATATATATATATATATATATATATATATATATATATATATATATATATATATATATAGAGAGAGAGAGAGAGAGAGAGAGAGTCAGGATCCGTTGACACCAACTAGTTTGACACCAAATGTTACACCTCTCAATAACGTTTTAACCGATATAAATTTTATAAAATCCACCGTTGGATTGAAAGTTTACATCATATAGATCATTTGTGTAAAATTTCAAATAAATCCAAAATCATTTGATATGTTATTGAGATACATCAAAATTAACGGTTTTTGTATTTTTTTAAATGCCGTTAATCTTTATGTGTCTCAATAGCATATCAAATGATTTTGGATTTGTCTGAAATTTTACACAAATGATCTATATGATGTAAACTTTCAATCCAACGGTGGATTTTATAAAATTTATATCGGTTAAAACGTTATTGAGAGGTGTAACATTTGGTGTCAAACTAGTTGGTGTCAATCATTTAAAATGTACATTTATTTAGCAATAAATACATTTTTTTGAACAAAAAGGGCATTAACAATAAATATTAGGGTTAAATATATTTTGGTCCATACAAAATGATAGCCTTCTAAATCTAATCCTTACTTAATTTTTATTATATTTTTTTACCCTAAATTTTTTTTTCACTCTATTTTGGCCCCCACTGTTAAATTAATTTGTATTTTTAAATGATTTTTTTACACCCTAAAAAAATATTTTGCACTCTAAAAAATTATTTTGCACTCTATTTTGGTCCCTACAAAATTTATAGGACTAAAAATATAATAAAAATTAAGTAAGGATTAAACTTAAAAAAATCCTGCTCATAAAGATTTTTGGTGAAGATGTTATTTTACAAGGTAAAAAGATTATCATAGTGGTGGTTGAAGACTAGAAAAAAATATTTTAATTATGATTTGAATATGTAGTGGCTAAATTCATTGTCTTACTTGTGATTTTTTTATTTATTTACGATGTTGACAATCAGAATTGAATCTAAGACCTCATACATACTACCCACATCCCTAGACCATCTCTAGACCAAACCTAGTGGCTTGCCTTGCTTGTGATTTTAATTGAGCTTCTAGTGTGACCTATTGGAAACTTCTTAGTTAATCCCATCTTGTGCCTAACTATATTTCCATTCATAGCATCAGGGGCGTCTCTGAGTTTTAGGAGACTCTGTGCAAAATTTAAAAGTGGCCCTTTAATAAAAATATATATAATTTTTTTTTTAAAAAAATTATCGATTTAAATTGTATATAATATAAAAAATATCATTTTTATTCTTGTAATCATATAAATTATCAATATTAAACCAATTGCATTAAATCAAATAGAACAAGAATACAAAATAATTATCTTTGTATATAACGTCAAAAAGAAACATCTTAATCTAAGATTAAATTTTATGCAAAGATTAAAATGGACTAGAACTATATTTCCGAGTATAGATAACTAATCTATTGATACTCATATGATATTTTATGAACATTAATAATATATAACTATTATTTTAGGACCTAAAATTTAACCTATTAATATACATATGATATTTTATGGGTATAATTAATATATAAGTAATATTATAAGATCTCAAAATTTTGAGTTGAGTCTCTCAAAATTTTGAGGCCCGATGCCGTCGCACTTCCCGCACATGTGTCCAGGCCGGCTCTGCATAGCATATTTCTTTGGCTTCTTAAAAAAAATCGTATTTTATAAGAAAAATATATATTTAATCTTTAAATATTAAAAGGAAAAGGTTAAATAGTGCACCTGGTGCACTAGCTAAACACATAAATAAAAAAATTTTGTCTTGAAACTCGTGCATTCAATGTATTGAAAGTGTAAAAAGTTGTTTTTGTTAACATTAACTTTATGTTTTATTTTTATTTTTGATATGCTTAATAAATGCACCAGGTGTAATATTTAACCTGACGTATATTAAAATATTAAAAGATAAAGAAAGAAAAAGGAAAAAAAAAAACAATAATACGAGATTCTCGGGAAAATTCTCTAGGAAGGATATATATCTATGGATTCTATTTCCACGGTATGCAATGCAAAAATTTTCAATCTTAAATTAAAAATCAAGAAAGTGGAGAAGAAGTGGATGCAATAGCAACATCAACAACAAACTCAATCCAGTAAACACATCACACATCACAACACACATATAAATACATAACACTTTTGTTGTGTTTTGGATGTAAATAAATTGACACGAGTGGAAACAACACACTGCACTTGTCATCACACTCTTCATTCTTCAATCTTCAAACCAAACCAAAACACTACAACACATACATGCATTCAATTCAAACTTTAAGGTTCATGTTCTTTACACCTTTTTTTGAAAATTGTGTTGTTAACTCTTTATTACTCTTATATTGTTGTTTTCTTAATCTCTTCAATGAGTTTTTATTCGTGTCAATCTTTAAGGTTAAGATCCTATGTCATTTCTTTAACTCTTTTGTTTTTTAATGATGTTTTTCTTCATTTGGGTTTCACCGTTTCAGCTGCCACTATTTGATTTTTTTTTTTTAAAGTTTGATGCTTTTTGATTTTTTAAGGGTACCCTTTAAGTTTCTTAGTCTATTAAACTACTTGGGCATTGCTTTCTTTGTTTTTATCCTTTTTCACTTTTCTGGGTCTGAAGATCCAGGTATGAAAATAATGATGGAAAATCTTTGAATTTCTTGTTAGAGTCAAATTGAATAGTTTATTTATAGATGACTTTTAGGTGAATGAATAGGTGTCAATGATTTTTTTTTTAAAAATTTTGTTTTTTGGTGTGAAAATGAAACTTTACTCTTCTTTGAATGGTAAGAAAGAACGTCAAGAAATGGTTTTAGATCTGATTGAAACGGTCAGTGAAAGAGTTATTGTTTTTTTTTTCCCCTCTTTTATTATTGGTTGAAGTTATTTTTAGTCTTTTTTTTTTAAAATTTATTTTTCTGGATTAAGAAAGACTTGATTTCAGTTTCATTTGAGTTGTAGTTTAGTGTTTTGAACAGCTGTAAGAAAATTTTCACGTGATTTCTGTTTTTAAGTGGAAAATCCTATGTTTGCAGTTCTGTTTCCTTGTTCCTAGGTGCTTATGTTTTAAGCAATCTGCATTTGATTTTTCTTGCTTTGCTTTGTTTGATGAGTGTTGGTTATTTATTAGTATATTTTGTTTTATGTGTTGATTCAGCAATCTAGGTTGGTAATGAAATTCATGTTTCTTTTGTATTGATTCTTCTGTCACATTACATGTGCATAAATATCTTAGTACTATTAAGGTTTGGCTTAGCTTATAATGTGAATTTGTATGAAAGAATGTCATGTTTTGGAACTTAGCTTAGGTAATGTTCAATAATTCAGTTCAAGGATAACCCTTTTCTTTTTAGTACTAAGCTATATGGTATTTTTTTAGGGTGTTTGTCGCGGAGTATTTTATTTGCCGATATGTTTTGCGTTGCAGTTTTTGATGAACACTGAATAAGAGATTTAATGACGTCGATGAAATCATTTAGATGGCTGATGAGAAAAAAGAGCGGTTTGTCTGATGGGGTCTGTCCTCTATACTTCTAGTCTCGTTATGTTGGTTTTTTTCTAGGTGAATTTGTGTATAGAGTTATCGGTAGTTCTGAATATTCATGTGTAACTTCGAAATCTTAATATTGGTTTATTGGAGCAGGGTAAATCGAGTTTCAAGATGAAACAGTTGCCGTTTATGGCAGTTGTGTGTACAGTTATGTTGTTCATTGTATATAGAACTACAAAGTATCAGTATCATCAAGAAGAGGTACGAGTTTTGTAGAATGATTTTGGATATCATTTATATATGTATTTCAAATTTCATACTCTTCAACTTTGCATCTTATATAATCAGAATCTGTTAGACCATGCTAATTTAATTGGTTTTGCTTCTTTGTTCATCATTGACCACTATCAGATTGACAGGAAATGGAGTTTATGGGGAAAACAAGAGGTAACAAATCTCATGTCAGTTGCACTAATATGGTACTGTAATCTGAACGTAATTTTTATACTCATCGGAACTATTTATGTCATTACAGACATATTCTACAACCTCTGGGAGATTGAAAGACTTGCCACGAGGTATAATACAAGATAATTCAGATTTGGAGTTAAGGCCGTTGTGGTTGAGAAGTAATTCGAGGTCAAAGGTCAGAAGTTTTGCATTGTTCTTCTACGTTATAGTTCAATTGAAGCTGTTGCAATGCATTACTCGGGCTAACAAATCTAATGATTGTTTGGTGGTGATTATGAAATTGCAGTCGAGGGATTATTCTAATCGTAACTTGCTGGCCATTCCAGTTGGTATTAAACAAAAGCATAATGTAAACGCCATGGTGCAAAAGGTACTTTTTAGTTTTTGTGACTATACTTAGTTTATAACAAGTTTACTCGTATCAACATTCTTTTATCTAATCTCATTTATTTCAGTTTCTTCCAGAAAATTTTACAATTATTTTATTTCATTACGACGGGAATGTGGATGGATGGTGGAGTCTTGACTGGAGTAGTAAGGCTATACACATTGTCGCACAGAATCAGACAAAGTGGTATGTATTAGACTGATCAACATATTGAAATCAATGTCTTACTAAATTTTCTTTCTACAAAGCATTAGGTAACAATATAATGCTAATGCCTCGGCAATACGTTATAGTCATAGATGATGAATTGGACAATGACTAGTTGAGTATATCTATGCATACAGACTTATATATGTCATCGATGGTTTATTTTCTGAGTTTAGATATGTATTTCTGGTTTCTTTGACAGGTGGTTTGCAAAAAGATTTCTGCATCCGGATATAGTTTCTATTTATGATTATATCTTTCTTTGGGATGAAGATTTAGGCGTGGAGCATTTTTCTCCGTCAAGGTATGAATGATGTTTTTGTTGCTCTTTTTATGCATCCGGTTATAATATTTTTGAATATTATAACCTTGTGCTTTTGCAGATATGTTAAAATTGTGAAGGAAGAAGGTTTGGAGATATCTCAACCAGCTCTTGACCCGAATTCAACAGAGATACATCATAGAATTACAGTTCGAGCTAGAAAACAGAAATTTCACAGGTGATTTATTTTCTTAGACTATTTATATGCACTTACTCATCAATGCTTATCATACTTACAATGAATGTTTTCATTGGTGCAGAAGAGTCTATGAACGCAGGGGAAGTACGAGGTGTTCAGATGCAAGTGAAGGGCCACCATGCACTGGGTAACCGTTCCTTTCTTTGAACCTGGTAGAGCTATGTAAATTGTTAGATGTGTTGGCATGTTTTGATTGGTTGTCAGTGTAAAATAACTTTTCACTGACAGTGTAGGATTTGGATCCTCTAAAGTGATTAAAGTGTAAATTGAGAAAATCAAGAGTTGTTATTTTAACAAACTCGTGATTTCTTACTATATACTTACAATATCTACATTTGATTTGTTAATCAACAGTGAGTCACTTTACACTCTAAAGTGAATTGCTCACTTTAGAGGAGCCGGATCCGACAATGCATGTCCTTTAATCTCATTTTTCAGATTTTTATTTTTGTTATATCTTGTTCGTGCGGAAGAATATCTTTAAATTTGTTCAGATGTTCAACCAACTCAAAAGATGAAAGATGCTGATTTTGTTATGTTTTAGTCGGGTGACCTTGTGTTACACTATTTTCCTTCTGTTCTTTTGATTTCCTTTATTTAGGAACAATATTGGCATAGCATGCGTATTGTGTAATATCGCTATGGATGACACAAACTTGAATACAATGTGTGTAGGTTTGTGGAAGGTATGGCTCCGGTTTTCTCTCGAGCTGCATGGTATTGTACTTGGCATCTCATACAGGTAGTTTTTTCTTTTTCTTTTTCCGCAGTCCATATACATACACGAATATAAAAAACTAAACTCCAACCATAAATCATCCATGTTCTTGCCAGTTGGCATTCAATTTTGTAACTCGTGATTCTGTGTTTTCTCCAGAATGACCTCGTGCATGGATGGGGAATGGATATGAAACTAGGATATTGTGCACAGGTGAGAAATATGCATTTTCTCGAGAATTACTACCGCCTTTGACAAAATATAGTTATTGAATATTCTTTGACATATCTTAATGAGACAACATTAGTATGTCGATTTGCGATGAATCGTGTATATACATACTAGTTTCATTTGGACTTGATGTTTATTCAGCCTCGTCTTTAGCAAGTATCATTAGTTAAATCAATGTCATTGTCAGGGCGATCGAACTAAAAAAGTGGGAGTTGTTGATAGTCAATATGTCCTTCATAAGGGAATACAAACTCTGGGTGGGAGCGATCATGGTGCAACCAAGGTATTTGCTTCCTTAATTTGTAATGTGCCACTGCAAACTTCAAATATTGATTGCATTGGCGCCCTAACTTGAAAGGGTATTTCTACCATTTTTAATAGTTTGTCGCTGATAGTTTGCTTCTTGTAACAATAATTTTCCTGATTTTTTTGCAGGTTTCAAAACTCAAAAAGACAACTACGGTAAAGTTTTTAGTTTTATCACTTTTATGACCATTTAGATAGTACTAGAACTTATAGCTATAAAATCCCGTTTCATTCTTTGAACTGTCCTAGTGTTCCTAAAATTTGCCTTTTTTCCGTTCTTTCTTAACAGAAACAAGGTGGATCAACGGTTGATGTGCGATCCGAGGTAAGGCTTTTGCACCACTTCGAAAATAAATTATTTCATTGATAAGTGATTATGGACGTGCAAATGACGCCGTTTACTTTGCTAACATGAAACGTGTAGATACGAAGACAGTCAACATGGGAACTTGAAGTCTTCAAAGAACGATGGAATCAAGCTATTGTTAAGGACAAAAACTGGGTTGATCCATTCAAGAGACGCATTAGAAGATGGCGTGACAATCACTAAGAGCGTGTTTTCTGCTTCTCTAGATTGCCATCCCACCGTGTATCAATGTGGATCCAAACACAGGCTAACTCGGTTGCTCGGATATGTTAAAGCTTCTTTCACGGCCGTTACCTTTATTTATAGCCATAATTTTGTATCTTTAGCTGTATGAGTTCTTAATTCATTCATTTTTGAAAGGAAAAAAAAAAAAATCACATTTCTGTTTATATTCTTTTATTGTTATGCTCCCTATATTTTTCTTTTCCCTTTTTTTTTTTTTTTGGGTTACACTCTTTTCCCTTTCTATAATATGCAATTATGATAAATGTAGCCAAGTAGGATTATATTATATATAAGAAGAAAAAAGTTTTGCCATCATGCAGTGATTATGATGAATTGATGATACATGTTCCACATTTTTTGAAGGTAGGACAATGTTGTTAATCATTAATATTGGGTGAGGTTTTATGTAATGGAGTTGGTGGCTTTCTGTGGGATAAGTAAGACATGGTGATTATTTGATTTGTAGCTGTTGGCTTGGTTTTAATAAATTGAATTTTTCCTAACAGCACTAAAATATGGATTTTTGCAATTTTTTTTGTTTTCACCATCAGTATCCAGCCTATTGGACCACATAATTTGGTTTGAAGTTTAGTTGTGGTATCAAGTGGTTCCAACCCAATCACTACTGGACCAACTAACGATTAGTTGGATTTTTGCAATGTTGTTTAAATGATATTTAGTTAGGCGTATTTGTAATATTTTAAGACTCACTAAAGAATGGTTGAGTTGAAGTATTGTTAGGTACATCTCAATTGGTAGTTGCAAAGATGTAGGGGTTTGAATTCGAATAAAAGATTATTGACTTGTTTATATTTAAGTATGTGAGTCTAATTATTAGATTAGCCGAGGTAAAACACGTATTACAAAAAAATATCGTCGGGATGTATTAATGTAAGATTACTAGCTCCATTTAAACATTGAAACTCTAGACATTGACTTTGACTTGTGGTCCACAACCAAACCCTTCTACACCTGTAGAATACTGTAATTTTCTTTATAAAAGAAAAGTTGATTTGTTTAGAAGAAGAATAATTGGACAGAATATCTAGAATGTCACGAATGAACGTAAAGGGCACGTTTGTGTGGCGGGCTGTTAATTTTGGTGAGTAAACTAAACAACCGTTCCATTGATGTGGAGATTTCAACCTATTACAACTTCAATGAGCTGAAAAATACAATTTTTTTTTGTCATTTTAAATATTTTAATTTCTGTTTATATTACTTAATGATTTAAGGAAATTGTAACATTTTATCGGTGTGTGTGTGTGTATTAAAAAAAAAAGTGTGTGTGTGTGTTTTATTTATTTGTATTGCAAACTATTTACTCAAAAAAGAAGAAAAAAAAATGTGTGTAAAAAATGTATAAAAAATGTTTGGTTTGATTATTCACCAAAAAAATAATAATTTGGTTTGATTATGTACATTAAGAGTTAATTTTATTTTTTTGACAAAGAGAGTTAATATTATTAGTGGTAAGAAATTTGAGTCTTAAACAAATGTTTCTATGTTTGATTATTAACTCTTACATATGAAAAAAATTCGGTTGAAAGAATACAATCTCTCTTTTGTATTTCACAGGTTATTCGACTGTGAAAACATTGTACCAATATTAATATTAGTATATGAAACAATTTAAGAGAACTTAAAGGAAATGAGGAGGTAGCAGGGGTTAAACACCATTTACCTATATTTAGCAACGATATTTACAAATAAGCTTAGAAGTACTATTTTATATATATGAATTTTTAATGAAATATCATTTTCAGAAAGTCATTAAAAAATTAAAAAGTTGTTGAACATAAGAAGTATTAAACTATTGGTTTCATCATTCGTGGAACATTGGATGTCTGGAATCGAAGTGTACAACCTAACATTCTTACAAGACAAGACAGAGTCAAAATCAAAATACTATCTCCCTCCCCTCGTGTATATATGGACCATCTTACAATCTATAATGTAATCCTCTAGTTTTATATGTAACCAACTTGTTATTTTTTAGGTTTTTTAAAATTTGGTATATATTATACACCAAATATTTAAGTTAAGGGATAATTTAAAAAGTGAAAATTTGAATTTCCACCATTTTTTTAAAAAAATTGTTTCTATCAGATCAGAAATTAAACTCGGATTCTCTCTATAGGTAATTCATTAACCACTTGAGCCTTGTCTTAGTTTGTATTAATCAAAATTTTAAAAATTAAAAAAATTCTTTTTTAATAAATGAAGGATAATTTTGAAAAAAAAAACATATATTATTTAATATTTTTTGAAAAGATTATCATTTTAGTTCTTGAATGCGTAACTTGTTGTCACAATAATCTTCAAATATATTATAATTGTAAACAAATCCACATGTATCTTTTTTATTAGTAGTTATTTTTGTTTGAATCTGTTTTTAAATAATCAATTTAGTTTTTAAATATGTTATTTGTTGATCAATTTAATCTATAGAATTACTATATATGAAATAAGACTTACATGTATTCGTAATTTTAATACTTTCATAGATAAATATGACTACGGATTACACTTAGAGAAAAAAAATGGTGTATTGCCCATATAACTTATTTATTTTTTTTGTAACATAAGTACTACTTAAAACTTCAAAAACTTACCAACAATGAATTTGTCCATGTGGTAAAGGATATCAGTTCTCTTCTCTTAAACATGTGGTTAGAGATTCGATTTCTGACTCATGCATATGTAAAAAATTCGACCGGAAGGGGAAAACCTACCTTATTTGCCCCACAGATTTCTCACCGAAGATTAATTAGTCATCATTAATAATGGTAGAAATTTCGTAAACATTCAAAGACTTCTTCTAGTGGTAAAATACAGATATTGAATTTAAGAGTTTAGTGCTCCACCAATACATTTAATGTTGTGGACTCAAACATCATTCTAACGAGTTGAGGTATGCTCCATTACCTTATCTTCCATTTTCCTTCCAGTCCTTACTTAGATCGTGACACGTGGATAAAAATTAATCAATGGTTCAAATTAAAAATTGAAAAAAAGTTTTAACAACATCATGTTTGTCTTCTTCCTTTGTCACTTGTCCTCTTCCTCTACAGTGCTTCATTTTCCTCTCATCACTGTTTGTCATCGTCACTGACTCCGGCAATCCCTATGCCGCTCGCCACCGTCTTAGTGACGGCGTTATCCCTCTACATTCATTCTAATCTGCAGAATCTTAAAATTACATTTTTTCCCTTTTCTAATTACGGTCTCAAATTGAATGCAACACCACCAAACAATAATTTCAATCAATCAATCTTGAATGACAAACTTAAGTTTCAATCAAACAATCTTCAAACTGAAAAAATGGGGAGATGGCGGCACAAAGAAGACACCACGATGGCAAGCTGCGGCGGATGTGAAAATAGCGGTGAACGGCACTGTAACGAACATAGAGGGAAGATGTCAACGATCTTCTCTAGGACTGAAAGAGATGTGATCCCAGCCGAGCGTGTTTAGAAAAAGAGGGAGAGTTGTACGGTGGAGGAAGATGAATAGTGGTAGTAGTAGTGCATAGGAGGAAAGAAGACAAAACATATTTTACGGTGTTTTATTTTTTTTATTAAACAAAATACTTATTTTAATCTGGACCATTGATTAATTTTTATCTACATGTCACGATCTAAGCAAGGACTGAAAGAAAAATGGAGGATAAGGTAATGGAGCATACCTGAACTCCATTCTAACACCTTATTATTATTTTTTTGTCAAATAATATAATGATTAAAAAATTCAACTTTAAGTTCCCGTGAGCTTAAACTATGTGGCATACAATGTGAGTCCTCTCATTTCAATAAAACCAGAAATCGAATACCTAACTACATACTTAAAGAGACCAAAACTTTTATCACTTATATCGATTAATTGTTGGTGCATAACCTAGGGGTGATCGTATCCGAACCAATCCAAAAGTAAAACCGCAAATCGAACCAAACCAAACCGAAAACCGCAAAAACCGCATTTGGTTTGGATGTATTTGGATGGCTTTCTTACTAAACCGCAAACCGCAAAACCGCAAACCGCAAAAACCGCAAAAACCGCGGATAACCGCAAAAACCGCATTAAGTTACTATTATATATTTATATTCCAATATCGTAAAAGAAAATATATTTATATTCCAATATACATGCCCAATTACCAAGTCAGTCGACCAAATTAATCGAACTTCAAGTTGTTTTTATTTTTTGTACTGAAATTTTATTTTGGTGTTGTAATGTTATTTTAAATAAACAAATTTTATCGGTACCGTGATGTTATTTTGAAAATTCAATTTTTTTATATATTTAAAATTGTAAGTTACTATAATGTTATTTTGGATAAATAATTTTTGTTGGTACTACAATGTTATTTTGGAACTTCAATTTTTTATTTTTTTTTTATGCTTAAAATTGTTCGGTACAATCGTTATGTTTTAAACCGCACCAACTGAACCGATCCAAACCGCATTGGTTTGGTTTGGTTTGGATGACTTTTTAAAAATTAACCGAACCAAACCGAACCGCATGCATTTTTATCTCGCGGTTAGGATGACTTTTATGCTCAAAACCGAACCAAACCGCACCGCGATCACCCCTAGCATAACCCGTTCATTATTTTAGTGTGAAAGAAATAAATAAAGTCTCTTCATCCTTTTTTCCCTAGAAGGTGTATTAAGCTGACCAAAATAAAAAGACCCTTCCTCTGTCCTAAAGTCTAAAATTACTCCAAATAAATACAACAAACTGCTCCCATTTTATTATCTTTTTTATTTAAATTTTTTATTAAGTATCTATTTTTGTTGTTTTGCTTCCATTCTCTTCCCTTACATAAGAAGATTCAAAATTTGCAACCTTACCTTAAACAACAACAACTACAACATTCATTCATTTCATTCCAAATCTTCTTTCTTTTCTTCCCCTTTACAGTTGTTTGCATTCTCAACTGCTTGCTTCAACCTCTCTTCTCATGGCGGGTCGCTATGACAGTAACCCCTTCGATGAAGAACAAGTCAACCCCTTTTCTGTAAGTACCTTTTTTTCTAAAAAAGATTCATTTTTTTCAACTGGGTCTGTGAATTTGATCTTGTTCAGTGTTGTTTGTGTCTACAACTATGGATTTGTTTATTTTTTGGATTTTGGGTTTGCAATTGTTGTGGTTTATTCTTGGTTTGACTTGTTTCATACTTACTATGTTTGATGAGCTGGTTCCAATTTTTTGTTTTATTTTGCTTTTTTCCTTTTAAAAATGGTTTCTTTTGATTTTAATTTTGTACTTGAAAGATGGTTTCAACTAGGTTGGTCAGAAATGATGTAGCTGTAACATGGGGGAACAACCTAGTCCTAATGCTCTTCACTTTTTAATAATTTTGAATCTCGTGGTTTGTGAATTCATCTATCAATTTTGAATTGTGATGCATGAAGTAGTAGTGACACAGGCACCGGATACGACACTGCCACTGATATGCCGACACATGTAATAATTTGATAAAATGATATAATTGAATGTAATCACATGCATTGGTCTTGTGTTGGTGTCCAAAATACCTGACATGTCTTCGATCTGAAAGTGTCGGTGCTTCAGAGAATGTGATGACATCGTTTGCTGAACTATAAGGTCTTGGTCCCTGAGCAACCTTCGAGTTTAACCATGTCAAGTGCTTCCGTCGCATTTCTCAGAATAATTAGCTACCATGAATGATATCCTGTCATGAACCATGTTTAATGATAGACCAAATAAGAAGGACTTAGATTTGAATTTCTGTCAATAAACATTCATAATACATCATTATGGTGCCTTTTGGTTCATAGCCGACCGTGCTGTAGTAAGAAAAGATTTCAGTTGTTGTTGTTGTTGTTAAGTATTGTCCACTTTATTAATAAAACAGTATGAATTATTCATAACTTCTTGCCCATAGCTCAAGCAAATGCTTTAAAAAATTTCAGAATCCTGGAAGTGTTGCTCCTGCCACAAATTCAAGACTTGCACCTCTTAATGCTGAACGTGCTGATTATGGTTTTGGGGCCACAGTTGATGTACCTCTTGATGCTGCATCAACGGTATGTGTAATGATGAACGAGTTTGTTGAAATACCAGATCCTTTTTTGTACATGTTTGTAAATGTATTACATGTTTTATTTCAAGAATTGATGGTTTTCTCATTATGATATGTTTTAACATTAGGATGTGAAAAAGAAGGAAAGGGAACTCCAAGCGAAGGAGGCTGAATTGAGAAAACGGGAACAGGTATACAATCGGATCTAATGAATGACCTCTACACGTACAATATTGTATTATGTTGATCGTTGGTTTCCTTTTCCTTTTCTCCTCTCCCCCCTCTCCAGCCTATGATATAATTTGCATACCCTTATAAAATGTGTATCTCGGGAAAACTAGTATTTACAGTGAAATCTAATTCTTATTGCTGAGTTTTTATTTATATGTTCCCAGGAAAAATATTTCCCGTGACATTTGTAATCGATAAACTATAGATATTGACTTAATTAACAACCCAGTTGGTTAATATAAACAAAATTATTACTATTTTATATATTAATTTCAGAATTGTAATGCTTGAATCTTTGTGATTACTATATTATTTTTTTAAAGTTTCGACATTATGAAGACATCTGAAATTTCTATGATTAGAAGGTAGGTTGATTTCTGGAATAATGTATCTTCTTAAACATGTGTTATGAGTTATCCTCTATAGATCTTGGTGTCTTCTATTCAATGTTTAGTAAGTATATGTTGAAATGTATTTTCAGTTAACTGTGTATATATGAAGCCTCGACTACTAGTTTCTTATTAACTATACATACCTGGAAATTCACCTGTATTTATTTCTATTGATTTGTCAAAATGCAGGAAGTCAGACGGAAAGAAGAAGCCATTGCACGAGGTAGTTTACCTTTCTTGTATGTGATTAAGTTTACTTGTTTCTTTATTTGTTTTTTGTTTGTCAACAATCAATCCAATGCTGAAATAAAACTACTACTTGAGAATTTTATAGTTAAGATCCGTCGACTCATTCTACAAACATGATCTGTGAACTTATCTCCTAGAAAAGTTTGGACTAATGCTTTTCTTGACAAAACTTTGTTTTGCAGCTGGAATTGTTATCGAGGAGAAGAATTGGCCACCATTTTTCCCAATTATCCATCATGATATCGCAAATGAAATTCCAATTCACCTTCAAAGACTTCAATATGTTGCATTTTTTTCGTTGTTAGGTAAGTTATCCTATCTTGTTTTCTTCTTGTGGGGAAGGTTATTGGTAGAGCGATGTAGTACTCAATGAGTAAATAAGAGGCTGCGTAGTGCAGCATTGCTTTTAATTGGTGTCAATGACAGACTTTACATCTTAGTACTGATAAGTTTTGAAGGCAGCCGTTTATTTTTTGTTTCCACGCCCCAAATATATAAACAAAAGCCCTATAATTAATATATAAATGACTAAAACCTGTTTTATTGGGCATGTCAGGGACATGTCAATGATCAATTTCTCTATTTAGTTCTTAGCTTGGTGGAAATGCTGTTTTAATTTGATTATGGTTATAATATAAAATGCATCTATATGATGGTTGATGATAGATTATATGATGCAGGGTTAGTTTTATGCCTTACATGGAATGTTGTAGCTGTCACTGCAGCTTGGATTAAGGGAGAAGGTCAGTTTATGGAGAAAGAATCATTAATGGTTATCAAATGGCTTAAAAGAATCATTAATGGTTATCAAATGGCTTGAAATACAAACCTTGATTCAACAAATTCTATGCATATTTAACTTGCCCTTGTTTGTTTTAGGTGTAAAAATATGGTTTCTTGCTATTATATACTTCATAGCTGGAGTTCCTGGAGCATATGCCCTGTGGTATCGTCCATTATATCGTGCATTTAGGTAATTATTCCCAACATTTACATGCATTTGACTGTTCGAT
Organism: Trifolium pratense; assembly: GCF_020283565.1. Taxonomy (NCBI): domain Eukaryota; kingdom Viridiplantae; phylum Streptophyta; class Magnoliopsida; order Fabales; family Fabaceae; genus Trifolium; species Trifolium pratense. The sequence goes on along the minus strand of NC_060060.1, from coordinate 28,877,883 downwards.
TTTCGCCATTAAATTTTGAAATTGCAAGCATTTCTTTTATATAGCTTCACTGTGTAAGACCAAAATTTTGTCATTTTCGGTGATGTCCATAGTTATCCTAACAGTAAACATAGAAGTTTTAAATTACTCCCTCCGTTCCCTATTATAAGCAAAATTTTACTTTTTAGGCTTATTGAATAACTGATGTATTTGGTCTATATTATCGACCAAATACATCAGTAATTCAATGAACCTAAAAAACAAATTTTTGCTTATAATAAGAAACAAAGGGAGTAGTTAGTTAAATGAATTCATGTCTTGGAACTTTTATCTTTACCAAAGCGGAGAGGATTTTTTTTTTGGGAACTTTTTGGAGGTCAATTACATTGTTCTGTTCATTGTTTGATATTCCCTAATATCTATAGTTAGGTACAGTATAGTATCGATAGTTAGTTAGATATGGTTAAATAGAGAGGTTGGTAGGACAGATATTTAGCTTTTAATACACGTGATAAACGCATGATCCCACCCAATGTAGCAAGAATGTGCATCCAGCCATCCACATATTGATCTTTCTGATTTGATTAAATTACTCTCTTGATCGTGGATTTGTTGCTTTGTTACTTTTGCAGGACTGATAGTGCTATTAAATTTGGATGGTTTTTTCTGTTTTACCTGGTAAATTTGGATGGTCTTTTGCTTTATGCATGTTAGCTTTGTTTTGCATATTGAACATAAATTAATTGGCCCTCGTTTCTTTTTCTGCTTACAGCTTCACCTCGGGTTCTGTATCTTAGCTGCAGTTGCTCCTCCTATTGTTTTCAAAGGAAAATCCCTGACGTATGTTGACTTCATATATATACATCATTCAACATGACACTGTTTCTTATTTCTAATTGCTTATGCATATACTTTTACCCTTGTACATGGAAATTGAGAATTTTAAATGGCCTTTCCACGACCTTGGTTTTTAACACGACGGTCGTGATCAACCCTACTTAGTTGGAAAAGGCTTTTGTTGATGTTTCCTTGGAATGAAAGAAGTATCTACGAAAAGAATTATAGAATTCGACATGAATTGAACCTAGGACATGTAGATAGTTAATTGCTCTACACAAAATATACCCGAGCTGAAGTCTTAGATTATCCTCAAATACTAAAAAAGTTAGACTAGTAGTAGGCATGTTAGTAAAAGTGGTAAAATCTATGATTTCGGTATTCTATATTTTCAAGAGCCTTGTGTTATTTTCATTTTTTTGGCCTAATGCTTGGTAATGTCTTCTCATTGATACAGAGGCATTTTGTCAGCCATAGATGTGATTGGTGACTATACTTTGATTGGGGTAAGTATGCATGTCCTGAAGTATTTATAATTTCTGTGTTATATTTCATTGTTGTCGAACATTTCTAATTTGCTTAGGCGATTTTACACATGCTAAGCCAGTTTAAAATTTTTCACACATGCCACGTTACAGTTCTAAAGCGAATACTGCAAAATCTAAGCAATCAAAAACATTATGCTTCTGAACAACTGATAATTGGTTTTGTTTTTGTCCATTATGCTTGTAGATTTTCTACTTTATTGGATTTGGATTATTCTGTCTTGAAACATTGATCAGCGTTTGGGTTATCCAGGTTCGATTATGTACTTTTCAATATTTTAACTTTTTCTTAAAACGTATCACTTAGAATGCACATGACCAAATTATCTGCAACTTGTTCATTTTTTGCTTTGATTGCATACAGCAAGTGTATATGTACTTCCGTGGCGGTGGTAAGACTGCTGAGGTGAGGAGGGAAGCTGCACTAGGAGCAATGGGAGCCGCTCTACGATGATGAAGCACCTTGTGTTCAGTTGTGTTGTAAATTACTTTCGATAGAAATTGCGATAAATATATTACACCAAGATTTTTTGCTGTTTTTGTTTAACATGCTACCTGTTACATGTGATTTGTTAATGTATATTATCTGCAGAAAGTGTAGTAGACATTAATTGGTTGGTAAAAGCATGCTACATTTTATTGAGTTATATATAGTTTTGTGGACAAATAAGCTTACTACTATGCATTTTCACCTCATTTGCAAATTAACATCTAAAAACTAATGTTCATTTAGTTTGTAAAGCACTGATTAGCTTGTATTGTTAACCAAAATTGAGTGCAAATGTTCCTCTATTGATAACCATTTCTCACTTTTTGGCTTCTTCAAAAAAAAAACCATTTCTCACTTGTTAAAAAAAAACTTAATCTTAGAGAGATTTCTATTATGTACTAAATATGGAAAAAAATAATCAAAATTTCAAATGATACACATGAGTTAATTTTAAAAGCAGGGACTAATAGTTATGACGGAAAATATTTAGGAATTAAAACTTGCTGAAATTTTGTATTGGTTCTAAAAATAAAATTTGAGATATTTACAGGGATTAAAAACTTATTTTAAAATTCTCTCAAGACCTTCATATGTGTTGGGTCGGCCTTGTGTGTACGAACACATCACGATTAAAAACTCACCAATCAAAATACTACGTTTGGTAGAATACGAGCAAGTTTCAAAGTAAAGACACAATCAAAACATGCCATGTGTACTTGTGACAGGTTAATGCGAATACGATCATCAAAAACACGTCACAAATAAAAAATTCACTAGTCAAAATACAACATTTGGCAGAATACACACAAATTTCAAAGTAATGATACAATTAAAACACGTCATGTGTACTCACCAATCAAAATACGACATTTAATAGAATACACGCAAGTTTCTAAGTAATGATCCAATCAAAACTTGCCAGGTGTACTCATGACATGTTTGCGCTAATGCGAAAAGAATCGTCGAGAACACATCACAAATTAAAAAACTCACCAATCAAAATAGAACGTTTGGCGAATACACGCAAATTTCTAAGTAATGATACAATCAAAACACGACACGTGTACTCGTGACGCGTCTGTGAACAGCAATTCAATCGTGTTAAATAGCATTCTTCTTTTACTAAATTTCATATCACGAGTTAGGACTATATATTCAACACTCTCACTCTCCTTTATGCACTCTCATTTTAATCTCTATAATCAGAGGCTAAAATTTGTTAATATTCACTTTCATTCTCCTATTTTCATCTTCCACTATAGATCCCTCCAGTTCACATTCTTTGTCTCTATTTGTAGGTAAACTTGTTTCTTTTTGATCTATAAGTAATTCTAATCTACCTCTCTTAGTACAAGTCTTTCCTATCAATATTTATTGTTGAGATTCTTTGAACTAATTAATTAATTATGTAATTGTTTGATTTGAGAATATATCTAGGGATCCACATTGCATTGGAGCTCCAAAGATGAGGTGACCAATAACTTAATGTTTGGCCACTTTGCACAAGTGCTTGTTGAATTGGATCTTCAAGAAAAAAAAAAGAGAGGTAAAGTTCTAGTTCCTTTAAAAAATGACTAGATTATTGGGGTGTTGAGGGACATTTAATTGTCTTTAGCAACATTACATATTTACATGTGACTTTTTTTTACCAACATTTACATGTGACTTGTAAGACAACTATATAACTTGGTATTGGCTTGCAAACAAATTTTATGAAAATTTCTTCTTAATAAAATCCTTATATTATTAAAAGAAAACTTATATATTTTTTTGACAAAAAAACACTTATATTGAAAAATCATATTAGGGTCCAAGTCCAATAGATCCCAGGTCAGCAAAATGCAAGGGATTGAAAAGGGAGAGCGTCTTCTAATTAATAACACCCATTCAATGTTTGAAATAACATGTTTAATCATATGATAGGCTATTTTTTTTGCCATTACAATTAGTAGTAATGACTAATGAGAAAAGAATAAAAAATATTGAGATATATAGTTAGATTCATTAGTTTTTTTTTTTTTTGACAAAAGTTAGATTCATTAGTTTTTTTTTTTTTATAAGCAAGTTAGATTCATTAGTTGGTTAGTATATAAGATAGGATGTGAACAATTATCAATTCCTCTTCAATTTACAACAATGAACAACACAATGCCATTTTACGATAATTTTCATCACAATATATAATAAATCCAATATATATTAATACAACGGGAATTTCAAAATTTTCAAAAAAAGTTCATTCCACCTCGCAAACGATTCTCAGCAGTAGCATCAGTGTCGAACACTTCACCTTTTCCTTCATTTTTATTTGTTCCTGAACTCATATCTAATACTCACTCTCTCGTTTTTCTTACTTATAAAATGAAAGAGTAAAAGTATTAGATATGGGTTTGGTAGGAGATGAAGAAGAAGGAGAAGATGGAGTGTTCGGCATCAGTGCTATTGCTGAGAATCCTTTATTATGTGGAATAAACATTTTTGAAAAATTTGAAACTCCCATATTGTGTTAATAATAATATATATTAGGTTTGATATTGTGATGAAAATTATCATATTATAGCGTTGGTGTTGGTCATTGTTAATGAATAACATGCTTAACCATGTGATAGGGGCTAATTTTTTGCCATTACAATTAGTATTAATGAGAAAAGAATATGGAATATTGAAATATATAGTTAGACTTATTAGTTGGTTAGTGTATAAGGTAGGATGTGAACTAATCAATCCGTCTCCGATCATTAATAATGAATAACACCAACACTATTATATGATAATTTTCATCATGAATTATATTATATAATGGAGTTGGTGTTGTTCGTTGTTGAGAATTGGCGACGGGTTGATTAGCTCGCATCTTATCTTATATACTAATTAAGTAATGAACTATATATATTTCAATAAGAAATCATGGTATTTATCTTCTAGGAACCGTGTTCAACTCTTCTAGAAGATAAAAAATTGTTAAATTGTTAATGATGACATTCAATCATATTATTTGGCAACAATTTTATAATATTTTAGTAAATTTTTAGGTGTAATTACATAGTAAAATAGAAAATTTTAGCGAAACAAAGACATAGTAAAGAATTTGAAAAAAAATCATAAAACAAGTGAAATCTTAGACACTGAGGCCAAATTGGGTCATAAGAAGAGGAAAATTACCATACTAACACAAGATAGCCAAACTATGTATATCATCTTCTTCATACTACATATTAAACAAAAATACACTCCACAATTATATAATCCTCTCCTCCATCAAGAAAATCCCACAAATTTTCTTTTATCTATAGATATAGAAGTAGACATAATCAAAAGCATATAAGCTCCAAAGAAAATGTATCTACTTACTATTTATTTTTTCATCTAAAAGGGTGATCAAAATTCAAAACCATATATTATAAATTGTTGCATACATGCTACATATATATAATAGTGTTAATACAAATAGTACTAAGGTACTATAGTCTTAGTACTAGAGACAACAACTTGTTAGTTGTTACCATACATTTATAATTAATGCACTTCAATCCATTCAACAATAAGCTGAACACTTCTTCTTACAATCAATAGTACAACCACCACCGCCGCCACCGCCACCGTAGCCCTTACCGGACCGGCTGTAAGAAGTGAAACACTTAGCTGGACATGTCAACTTTTTTTGGTAACAAGGTCCTTTATCTTTGCATACAACAGTGGGCCTTACTATACCATTTTTATTGTGTCCTCCATTTGGACCTCCATACCCGGATCCATATCCACCTCCAATTCCATTACCAAACCCGTTTCCAAATCCAGGAATGTTGAATCCTCCTCCTGGTCCAAAAAAACCACCTGGAATACCACCATTACCTTGGTTGTTGTTATTGTTATTGTTTTTGTCTTTGGGCTTGGAGTGTTGTTTGACTTGAGTAGGAGAAGATCCGGATAAAACGGGTCGGGTTGCAAAAGAGGATGAAGATATGATCAATAGAGTAGTGAGTAAGAGAAAGGTGGTAATAGGTTTCATGTTGATTTTTTTTTTTTGTTGAGGAAGAATATAGTAATGAGATGTAGTATGAGGAAAATGGGTGAGATATAGATATAGATATATGAGGATGAATTAATTAATATTTAAATATGTTAGTGGAATAAATTTATGTTAGTTAAGGCATTTATTAGGAGGGTGTGGAAGACAGATGGGAAGATTTAATTAAGATCTTTAAGTCGGTTGCCTGCCTCTATTTATTAGACTAGACTCTCTTTTTACATGATGATGATCTTTTGTGTCCAAGGACAATATTTCTATGTATAACACCACTAGCTAGTGTGTCAAATTTAAGAGTCATGTGTGTTTGTTAGTTTACATATCAAGTTCAATTGGGTTTCTAAAAATAAGAGTGTGGTTTATAGTACTAATAAAAAAGTGTCTTAACAACCAATCATTAGTTGGTCAAGTGGTGATTGACGTTAAATTTGGTAAAGTAATATAGTTCGATTCTTCGCAACCGTAATTGAAAGGGGGTTGGAACCATCCGAACCAAATTAGGCGGATCGGATACTCAGGGTGGAAAAAAACTAAAAAGTGTGTTAGCAATCTTTCAATGTTATGAATCAATAGTTGAACTTTGTTTAGAGAGTTATTTACATTTATAAATTCTAACAAGTTTTAAATATGATAATCTTAAGTCGAGAGGCCATATGAAAAAAGTATAAATGTGTTACAATAATAACTTGGTTTTTTTAGTAAATTAAAGATGTTTCTCGTATGTAATTATAGAGATTAATTTCTGGGAATAACTAAGATTCATTTAAAAAGTTTTTTTTAGTAAACTAAAGGTGTCTTTCGTGTTCAAATGTTTGTTCTGGGATATTAAATTTAAAGGGGTTGTTAGTTGTTACCTCTTAATAATTTGTATCGATTTAGAGATACTTTGTAATTGTGTTACAAATGACATCATTATATCATATTATTATTTAGATTAAAGTATTTAAATTTATCATATATATTATATTGATAATTTTTTACTTATATTCAAGAGTGAAAGGAGTAGTTTGCACTAGCATCTTCAATGAGTTTATTCATGATTCATGAATCTAACTAAGTACCAACATTTTCGGTTCTTTACCATTATCATTGAAGTTTGCCACAATAAAAACTTCTCCAAGCAAATGTTCATCAACTTAAAATATTAATATGTAAGATAAATTGCGAGATTCATTCTAAGTTTTATGTTCACCATTGAAATAAAAATTAAATGATTTATTTTAAAGTGATGTAACTCTATAAGACGAGAATTTTTTTTGGCGTTTTTTGTATTTGTCGCATGTCCTTTTAGTTTATTATTTTACTTTTTTGCTATTTAAATATTGAATGTAATAAAAATGAGAATTGTGAGAGAAAAAAAATCCAAATTTTTAAAATTTTACCCCATTTACGTATAAGAAAACTCAAGGCGCACTATGAGACTCATTTAAAGAATCTTGAGTTGAGTTTGGTGGTAAAGATGGAAATGCCATTAGTTGTACAAGTGTAAGGGCCCACAATATTTTCTTCAAGTTAAACTTCTAAAAAAGTCAAATTTGTGGTGCCAAAAAATCAACAGGCTATTGAATGCAATAAATGAAGTTTCTGACTTCTCGAAACCAATTTGTTCATTGGTCAAATGGGTTGAACTTGCAGCATCAATGCTCATCTTACAAACATCTTAATGTGACATACACATTTCCACTGTATCCCCCTGTCTCTCCCCTACTTAACACATTTATCATTTACATCTATGATAAGACACATGACAACGCGTTTTTGCATTTTCATTTCACACGCATTCTATAAAATAATATCTACATAAATGTTCGTATAGAAAGTGAGTTTGACAGAATCACAGTATATTGTACCTCAAAATTTCAACAAAATCGTAGTGTTCCCGACATGCACTTAATTTGACATTATCAATTAGTATGCAAGTACTTTGATATAATTGACAGTATACAGTACTTATTCAAAATGAATTGAATCTCCAAGTAGACTTGTTTATCTTAACACATTCATGTTCAATTCCTCGCAGACGAAATGATGTTAGGACCAAACAATGGGAGCTTCTTTTTCCGCTCCTCACATGTGTTCAGAAGGATACTTTCGGACAAAATGATGTTACTAATATGTCAATGCATATAGTATTATGCAAAACCAAATCTAAAAGATGAAAAAATATTAAGATTATTTGCTATGTGTATATATATATATACATCTATAGTTATAGAAACAGCCTCAAAGGCTAGAGGATCCCCAGCTAGCATCAACAGCTTCAATGATCTTTCCATGCAACGAGGCTCCAGAACAAGCGATTATACCGCGATCTAAGCCTTCTAAATACAAGCCTTTTGAGAAATCTAGGGGATATCCTCCAGCATCTGTTACCACACCACCGGCTTCTTGTATGATGATAACACCTGCAGCATGATCCCATATTTTCTCCTTGTAACCTGCCCTTGCAAATTTCATGAAAACCTCAGCATCTCCACGACCTATTGCTGCATATTTCACCATGCTGTATACTCTTAATGGTTGTTTCCTGCACATACCATAAAAATAATGAAGTTATAGCTATATACTTCTTGTTTGGATAAACAACTTAAAGGGCTTATGTATACGCTATTTTCTATAACAAAAGATAAGATACAGTCAAGTTGTTTTCATAAGCTATCCTAAAGAACTTTGTGGAAATTAGCTGAAAGCAGCTTATTATAAGTTGTTTCTATGTATTCTCCCAAATAGTCTCATAAATTATGTTAGTAGATAAACTCAAATAAGTCTATCCAAACAGATTCTTAGTGGCATGTTTATGCTGCCTTTGTGACTTTTTCTAATGTTTTCATTTTTTCAAGCTTTTCACATATATATAAATGGGAATCTAACTAGCTAAACTACACATTTAGGTGTGGAATATTGAACTAATCATCACAGTTTCTGCTACCAATCTTATTTAACATGTTCATCTCAAGAGTACTAATTTAACAGGATTATTGAACCTTATAATTTAAAATTTTAAGATGTATCTGGTAGTAATTTTACAGCGACAGCAACACTTAAAAAAGAACGAGAACATGAGAATAATCCTGTGCTATTATATCTATATATGTCGCGCTGTTAAAATAAAATAGCAATTAGCGGCGGATTTTGACTGAAACTTTAGAGAGAGTCGTATAACTAATAAGTATTAACATTTAACGTAAAGAACGCATCTTGTCGTAGTGGTAAAATCGCTACCTTTTACCTCACACGACGGGTTCGATCCTTCTCATTCCATTTTTTCAATAATAAAGTAATAATACACTAACTTGAAACAAACAATGGAAACTATCGGGATCGATCACCGAACCATCCACTCGCAACACAAACTCTTGCCACTACGCCATTAGATACAATTGACAATATTTAGATAAAACACTCTTGACACGGGGATTTGGCTTTGCTCCATTTACTATCCTCAATTCTTGTCCATTTATGAGAGATAGGCACAATGGTAGATTAATGAGATCTATTTTAATAAGTGGAAGATAGGTAAATGGAGCAAAGCCATACTTGTGCCACGGCACATCCCCGCCCTAGAGAAGGTCCGCCCCTGATAGGAATGATTAAATAAGTAGAATATCATGTAATTAGGAGTGTAATTATTTGTATTTATTGCCTTTAAGTCTATATAAAGAATCTCTGCTGTGTAGTTGAAAGTTGAAACACATCATATTAACAAAGATCAAGAGGTGAAAAAGGGAGAGGCGGAGAGTAACTGGATATTGAAATGGAATGAAAAAAAAATTAAATGCACCTGAGACCAACACTGTGAGCAAGTCCTGCAGTAAAAGAATGGCTTGAATTGGCCTTCTCAACTGGTTCACAAAACGTAGCCAATGCTGGATTGTCGATAGAAGAGACAAAAACTTGTTTTGCATGGTTTGGCCACACAAACATCTTATTCACATTTAGCAGTGGTTGCATCCAAGCTTTTCCACTACCCTTTTTAGCATATAGCACACAACCTTTGTTCCAACTATCAGAATTCGGAGGAGTTAACTTTGACACTATCCTATGATACCGATGCTGATAACCTAACCATTCCTTCCTCATTGGATAGTTAGGACATCCAAGAACACCAAGCACTACTTCGCCATCCTCTATGAGCGCTAGAGCTACAGCATATTGATCGCCGCGAACAAACCCGAGTGTGCCATCGACAGGATCCAATACCCAAAATCTTCCAGAAGGACCACCGGTTGAGTTACAACGACTAATGATATCGAGAACTTCTGAAGTCCCAAGTGATGATTTTGGCTTCTGAACCCCAAATCGAGGTGCGTCAGCTAGGCATTCATTCACAGTTTTAACCACAGAGTCTAATAATTCAGATGCATTAGATTTGGAGAGCGTTTGAACATCTTCTTCGGCGACAATTGAGATATTTTCGCTTCCTAGACACTCGGATAATATCCAGCTAACAACTGCTTGGACACTCCAATCTGTTCAAATAGCATTATGAAGTTTTATGTACAAAACTCAGAAAAGTTTCAACCATCATACAACCGGAGTAGTACAGAAATATAATGAAAAAGGCACAACAAAAATTTAATCGAAGCTCTTTACGTAAATCAATGTAACTTGTATGTAATCATACATTGGAACGTTACAATGAGAAAGGAGATTACGGTATGTAGTAAAATTAGTTATGAACGATCATGATTCAAATTATGATTGTACCTTATTCAATTCAATGCTAATAGTAGCATCTTATTTTGTCAGCAAAAATGTAAAGGCGTTAATGCAGATATTGCTTTCCTTCTTTCGAACGAGGGCATGAGAGATGTGAGTAACTCATGAAAAAGTCAATATATCTATGCATCTAAATGATGCAACCAAAATTAAAGCAAAAATAATATTTCCAGGTAACATTTCAGTTAAGAGTAGTCTGTTTATGGAATAAGATAAGGCCATCGAAATCACTGTATAAATGTTGCAGAATAAAGCCCATGAATGACTGTGAAAGGACACTGAGCTAGGTGTATATATGAAAAAAGATAAATTCTATGGCAGATCAGTGTTGTCTATAGCGGCAATAGCACCATAGCATAGCGGAATTCAAACAACTCACTATTGTTCAGAGATACACTATTTAGTACAAAGTGTTGTCAAAACGGCGTTATAATACTATGGTGTAGCAGAATTAAAAAAATCAGTCTTTTCCGCGGTTGACAACACAAATCAACCAGCTGATGAGGCCATATATGGACAAGTGTTGTCAATGGCGAAAAGCCTAAATCCCGCCATACCGGCCGCCATTTGGCGTCGTCATATCAAGCCTATGGCGGAAAATCCCACAATATCAGCTGAAATTGGCCATGGCGGAGAGCCTAAAAACCGCCACCAATACCCGCTATGGCGCAGTTATGGCCGATATTCGATAACACTGATATGGACTCCACAAAATTTTCCTTATACAAAAGAATTCTACTATTGTTATATCCAAATTCAAACACTTTTGGTTGCAATGAAGAATATATTACTGTATTACACTATTACCATAGAATTCCACCAACCAACCTTACTATTTTCCTTTACAAGAAAATGTGTAATTTTGAAAAGCAATTAGTCATAATTTGACTGCATATAAATGGAAACATAGAAAAAGTCTCCACTAATTTGTGATGTCTCCACTAAACAATATTTTAATTTTAAAGGCATATTTGACTAGTGTTTTTTATATTTGCTAAGTTCACTAAAGATACCTCCATTACTACAAAATTGCGTTCCAAATAAGCAGTAATATTGAAAACTATCATAACCACTAATTTTGATGCAAGACAATATAATCTCCAATTTCAATGCACATATCCAAATAAACCCATGTGCCAAATTTGAAAAAGAACTGATTTTTATTTTTTTAATTAACAGAGAAAAAACATAGCAAAAGCAAAGAATTAAGTGAAAAAAGAAGATTATGAAATGACCCAGATGAGGAAAAAGACTAACCAGCAACAGTAACAGGAGAATTATCATCTTTTGATTGAACCTGATGATTGGTTTTGGAAATTATAGTATCCTGCACTCTCTGACAAAGTGAACAAGCCATTTGAACAGCTCTGACAGCAACATCTAATTCCTTAGAATAATCATCTTTTTCTTGTTCTGATTTGGAGAAAAGATTCAATTTTTTCTGATCATCTTCTTCTTCTTCTTCCATGATAGGTGAAGAAGAAGAAGAACAAGTTTTGTCAAATTTTGAAACAAAACCAATGTAGCTGGTCCTTGAGGAACATGAACCTCGTACAAGTGGTTGTGGTGGTACAACGTGGGTGAATGTGAATGCATCATTGTTGTTGTAGGTGGTTGTTGTTTTTCCCAACAACATACGTGGTGGAATTATTGTGGTGGTAGAGAAAGACATGTTGTGTTGTGTGACAGACACTGCTACGCAACACACAAGAATTTCTCTTTCAATGTTGGACTTTGGGATCTTTTCGCCACTTCTTATATGAATACTAATATTCAATTGTGATTTTGTTTTTTGTTGTTTATGTGAAATTGAAAGGGATAGATAGATAGAAGAAAGAAGAGAAACAAAGCTCAGAAATGAGAATAATGGGAATGAATATCTTATTCTTACCTTACCCTAATGCATCATTATTATATTATTATTACTAGGGGTAAACTCGTGCGTTGCACGGGTTCGATTAAATGTATAATTAAAATATTTTTATAAATGAAAAATAATAATTGTTATAAATATAATAATATCATATAGTTAAATGATAGATATTAAAATAGCTTATTTAACTCATCTTCAATGTATTATTGATCAAAAAAGAATAAGAAAATATGAGACATAAGAGCAATTTAAAGTTCACTTATAGAGATGTCGTAAAATAAATTATAACCTTTAACTTCTAAACTTTTGCCTATAGGTCATATATATTCAAATTATTTCTAATGTAGTTGAGACATACATTTTTATTTTTTTTACAAAACATACCAAATCCATAGTTTAAATAGAAGGAAAACTTCCGATCAAATTGACGTGCTCCACAATCATCACACTGCAATGACCACATTTATTCCATAAAACAATCTTTAAACTTCAGTCCTTAAAAATGTGAAAAATGGATATTAAAAATAGAATAACATTCATATATATATATATATATATATATATATATATATATATATATATATATATATATATATATATATATATATATATATATATATATATATAAAGATAAAGATATATAGTGGCTGACTTACTTGTTGAGAATATATATAAACATAATTTGCTAAAATATCTATACATAGAAAACATACAAAAAATGAGAGAGCATGACTAAACAAAAAGTATGTGATACAGGTGAATAGATATTAGTTATATAAGGATCATGGTTACATTGAGAAGCATTCCAACAGTCATAAGATTTAATTCTAATGATTGTTTAGTTATCATTGCATTATATTTTTACAAATTAACTATGCAAATGTTAATTTATAGCATAAGAAATTAGAACTCTTTATGCAAAAACCACAATAACACATGGAGTTTTATTCTTTTCATTTTAGTGTGCCGTTTCTTTTGCATATAATCAAAAGTCACACTATTAATTGGTGTTTCCAATTATTTGCAATTAAGCATAAAATAAATCTCATAACCGATTTCAATTATTTTTTCTTCTATGGACTAATAATAGACATGTTATTGTTCTCGTATTTATCAATTCTCTTTTCTAAAAAGTCCGATATCAAATATAAAATTATATTCATAGTTATACAATAACTTTAGTAAAATTACATATTATTAATTTTTTTTCTAAGGAAGTTTTTTTTTTGTTTATCAGAGAATTTTTTAGTAAAGTTGGACGCAAAAATGTCAATATGGCACAATTCAATTTTTTCTCAATTACATTATATACTATCATTTATCATTATAAGTCCAAATTTAGTAGAAAGCTGAGACAAATAATATAAGAATACATAATTGTTTGTTGATATATCTTCTTGTGAGAATTTCATTTTAGAATTTCAACAATCATGAGAATTTAATAGTCATAGTATCAGTTATGTCTCTCTCTAAACCATAACCGAGATATAAGTTTGTAGGTCTTACAATATTAGTTGGTCACTTTTAATTAAATTTTTCATTTTTCATTATTGATATATTCTTTTGTAAGAAATTCTCTTAGAGGTGTCATATCATCACAAAGAAGGCCTAAGAGCAATTCAAGCTTCCTTTTAATAGTAAAATATGTTATATCAATTTTCAAGATATAATTTGGCCGATCAATATAATAGATATCCAATCATAAAAATTATGGATTAACATATATGAAGAATATGAAATACAAAATGGATAAATAATAAAATGGTGAAACTGAATATACAATAGATGATAAGATATTCTTATATGAGTGACCATTTGTTTTACAAATTTCTCGTAAGGATGCATGAAAATCAATAGATACTTTAGTCAATATTCTGTCATAGAAATCAATAAATTAGTGAAGGCATACATGAAAAGTAAGAAAAAAACATAAGACATTATTAAAAATTGAAGAATACGTACCCAAGAGTTATATTTGAGAACGGAAATGATGACTCAAACAAAAAATCTATAAATTAGTAAATACCTTTTTCTTCCTCTGGTTCTATCACATGGATCTGGAGTAAGTAGATTAAAATAATATAACGTTTCTATGTTCTCGATAACAAATGAACAACCAATATCAATAAATAAATGAGAAAAATAAGATTGTATACCTACAATCATTGTTATGATAAAAAAATATTTTAAAGATAACTTTTAAATGAACAATATAATTTGATAAGAGTAATTGAGAATATCAGCCTTTTCATCCATTAACATTCTATTTGTAGTGAAAAATTATTTCTTTCAACCTACAAATGAAGAACAAAAACTAAACATTAGTACAAATGAATATTGAGTGAAAATGTCAAATATTAAGATTTAGAAATGAGTAGAAAAAGAATGTGGGGTGGTGGTTATAAAAAGTGAGAGTGAACCTATTAGTCACTAAACTTTCTCATTTTATAAGTTATATTTGGAGGAATGTAAAAGGATGCATACAATTATGATGATCTTTTTGGTTACTCATACAATTATGATGATGCTAATTTAATTTTTTTTAGATTTAATTTAATAAATTAAAAGAGATAATATTAAGATTTTAACAAAGATTGAAAACATTTTCTTAGAGTGCAACATCATCACAATGAAGGCCTATGAGCAATTCAACCTTCCTTTTACTAGTAAAAGATACTATCCTTTGTTTGTGATAAAATTTCATTGAGGATGGTTTATAGTGAGTTGGTTCAGTGATGATTGACGCTGAGCTTGATAGGGATGATCATGGTTCAATCTCTTACAACTGTGATCGAAAAAGAGCTAGCTAGAACCACATAACACCAAAACTGACTTTGAACCATATTAGACAGTTCGGTAGAGGCCGAATATTTATGGTGAAAAATAAAAATAAAAATATTGAGGTTCATTCAATGTGGGTTTGATGTGATGTAGTCATTTCTTTTTTTTTTTTTATTTTTCATTCATCTAATAACTATAACTATTTACGATTTCATTCTTCTTTATGCTATAAATTAAAATATAAACAAGGCATAGTGACAATAGATTTTGATCAAAGTGACCAGGAATTTGGACCCATGATAAAGATTGGATTTTTATTTGTGTACTTCCATAAGTTTTATAATAGAAATTAATTATCGTTAAATAATAGTGTGGCATTTATTAGTTACTCATCCGTTTCAAAATGAGTGAGCCAACTGATTGAAATACGCATGACAATGCATGACTTTGATGATTAATATCTTTAATTGTATAATAGTAAAAAATTATAAAAATTTGATATTTTAAAAATACTCATCGAGACGAACCTAACAACATCTTATATGTTAATATTTATTTTTATTTATTAGTAAAAAATTATGGTCAAAACAATATGTGTCAATAATACACATATTCAAAATGACTCATTCATTTTGGAAAGGAGAGAGTATCATGTTAGCACAATAGTTGGCCTCTCGAAAACACTATTGAATGGATGCAGTCCAATCAAGGGAGGTTTGAAAGAGAAATAACCTACTCTAGTAGAAGTTTAAGATGAACAATGGAAGTAGTTCTTTGGAGAACAATTGTAGCAATAAGAGAAGAATTTGTTTCAAATGTGACATGTTCGAACCTTTGCATATTTAGGACCGTTTCAGAGTAGGTGTAGACTGTAGTGTATAGTCATGAGTTACTCCTTTCGGTCTTAAATATAAATAAAAATTAAAATATTTTCAGCCAAATACATTTTGATTTTTACTTATATTTAAGACCGGAGGGAGTAACATTTATCGGTGACAACACATACATATAATATTTAATGCATTTTTTAGGTTAATCGTATATTTAATGATGAATATAGTCTATATTATAGATCAGATTCATTAAATACACAATGAACTTATAAAATATATTTTTATTTATAAAGTGTTACACAACGAATATTTGAATATTTTTTTTAGTAGATATTTTATCTATTTCACTTAATATTTTTCTCTACTAATTACCTCCTCATTTTCTCCATCTTCTCTCTTCTTTCACTCTCATTTTTTATGTTGGAGAGAGATGTTTTGTCTGAAAGAATCCAACTCCGTGAACATTGATAAAAAAAAGTACCATGTCATAAAGCAATGTCTTTGAAAGATTCCATACTTTTTTGGTCATGAAAAGATTCCATGTTTTTTGTGGAGGCTATTTTAAAAGAGAAATTATCTATGGAAATTAAAAATTTGTTGTCATGCATTTCTCTTGTGTATTTTTTTTTTCTTAAATAAAGTGGTATTCTACTGAATTAAACTCATATATAATTGTGAGATCTCGAGTTCGAACCCGGGTTACGGCGTCCGACTTAACAATTTCGACATTTTTATTAGTCGAACTAGGACTTATAAGAAAACTGAAAAATGTATAAAGTTAAAACTACGTGAGAAATAGAGATAAACATATATATTGTCAAATACGTTTCCAATTTTTTTACATTCAAATAACATATATATATATATATATATATATATATATATAAGGGAGAGATCAAATTACACCGGTGTAATATTTGAGTAATGTTACACCGCTCAATAACATATATATATATATATATATATATATATATATATATATATGGGGGCTGCTAACTTAGACCCAGTTGGGTCTAAGTTAGCAAGGTGCACCTTTTGAGTTGGACAAAAATACCCATGTTTTTAATTTTTGAAAGAATTGAGCAACAGGGGCATTTCTGTAATTTTCTGCAATTTTACACGCGCCCCCCACTTCTTTTTTCCCCCCCCAGACACGTGGCAGCTTCTCATTTGACAAAAATCGCGCGCGTGCATCACACGCGCCGACAGGCGCGCGTGGTGGAAAGGATGACGCGGAGAGAGAAAGCCTTTTGAAAAGGCAGGCCACGTGTCAGCATATGATTGGCTGCGTTAATTTTTTTTCATTTAATACTTTAAACACGATTATTTCGTCGTAAATTAATTTTTTATTTTTTAATTTTTATACCAAAATTCATAATTTTTTTTTCTCTACAAATAGAGACTTGGTTCGTTTGATTTGGACACCGAAAAAAAAACCCAATTTTTCACTACTTTAAACTCGATTATTTCGTCGTAAATTAATTTTTTATTTTTTATTTTTTATACCAAAATTCATAATTTTTTTTTCTCTACAAATAGAGACTTGGTTCGTTTGATTTGGACACAAAAAAAAAAAACGCAATTTTTCACTACCTTACATCAACTCACTGAAACCATTCTACCAGAAAAATGGTTTCGGAGTACAAATCTCTGAAACCATTCTACAAGCTAAATGGTTTCAGAAGCAAATAACTAATAATCAACTTACTGAAACCATTTTACCAGCAAAATAGTTTCAGATTACAACTCTCTGAAACCATTCTACCAGATAAATGGTTTCAGAAGCAAACACAATTAATAAATTACTCACTGAAACCATTCTACCAGTAAAATGGTTTCAGAATACAACTATGTGCAACCATTCTACAAGCTAAATGGTTTCAGAAGCAAATAACTAATAATCAACTTACTGAAACCATTCTACCAGCAAAATGGTTTCAGATTACAACTCTCTGAAACCATTGTACCAGATAAATGGTTTCAGAAGCAAACACAATTAATAAATTACTCACTGAAACCATTCTACCAGTAAAATGGTTTCAGAATACAACTATGTGCAACCATTCTATAAGCTAAATGGTTTCAGAAGCAAATAACTAATAATCAACTTACTGAAACCATTCTACCAGCAAAATGGTTTCAGATTACAACTCTCTGAAACCATTGTACCAGATAAATGGTTTCAGAAGCAAACACAATTAATAAATTACTCACTGAAACCATTCTACCAGTAAAATGGTTTCAGAATACAACTATGTGCAACCATTCTACAAGCTAAATGGTTTCAGAAGCAAATAACTAATAATCAACTTACTGAAACCATTCTACCAGCAAAATGGTTTCAGATTACAACTCTCTGAAACCATTGTACCAGATAAATGGTTTCAGAAGCAAACACAATTAATAAATTACCCATTGAAACCATTCTACCAGTAAAATGGTTTCAGAATACAACTATGTGCAACCATTCTACCAAAAATAAAAAATAAAAAATTAATTTACGACGAAATAATCGAGTTTAAAGTAGTGAAAAATTGCGTTTTTTTTTCGGTGTCCAAATCAAACGAACCAAGTCTCTATTTGTAGAGAAAAAAAAATTATGAATTTTGGTATAAAAAATAAAAAATAAAAAATTAATTTACGACGAAATAATCGAGTTTAAAGTATAAAATGGAAAAAATCACGCAGACCCATTCATATGCTGACACGTGGCTGCCTTTTCAAAAGCAAAATTTTCTCTCTCCAGCTTATAATCTAGTGTGGCGCAGACAGGATGATCTGATAGATCAGGATGATCTGGGCTGTCTGATTGATCAGACAGTCTTAATGAGATCACATCTTGGCTGTCTGATGGAAATCAACGGTCTGTAACCATGGTCCTTCCGTACGCGCGCGACACTGGATCCACGTCTATTAATCGTTTAAGAAGGTGGGGCGCGTGTTGTTATTTTTTTTTTTATGTAAAATAACAGAAATGCCCCTGTTGCTCTATTCTTTCAAAAATTAAAAGAATGGGTATTTTGGTCCAATTGAAAAGGTGCACCTTGCTAACTTAGACCTAACTAGGGTCTAAGTTAGAAAACCCTAGTTAGGTCTAAGTTAGCAAGGTGCACCTTTTCAATTGGACCAAAATACCCATTCTTTTAATTTTTGAAAGAATAGAGCAACAGGGGCATTTCTGTTATTTTACATAAAAAAAAAATAACAACACGCGCCCCACCTTCTTAAACGATTAATAGACGTGGATCCAGTGTCGCGCGCGTACGGAAGGACCATGGTTACAGACCGTTGATTTCCATCAGACAGCCAAGATGTGATCTCATTAAGACTGTCTGATCAATCAGACAGCCCAGATCATCCTGATCTATCAGATCATCCTGTCTGCGCCACACTAGATTATAAGCTGGAGAGAGAAAATTTTGCTTTTGAAAAGGCAGCCACGTGTCAGCATATGAATGGGTCTGCGTGATTTTTTCCATTTTATACTTTAAACTCGATTATTTCGTCGTAAATTAATTTTTTATTTTTTATTTTTTATACCAAAATTCATAATTTTTTTTTCTCTACAAATAGAGACTTGGTTCGTTTGATTTGGACACCGAAAAAAAAACGCAATTTTTCACTACTTTAAACTCGATTATTTCGTCGTAAATTAATTTTTTATTTTTTATTTTTGGTAGAATGGTTGCACATAGTTGTATTCTGAAACCATTTTACTGGTAGAATGGTTTCAATGGGTAATTTATTAATTGTGTTTGCTTCTGAAACCATTTATCTGGTACAATGGTTTCAGAGAGTTGTAATCTGAAACCATTTTGCTGGTAGAATGGTTTCAGTAAGTTGATTATTAGTTATTTGCTTCTGAAACCATTTAGCTTGTAGAATGGTTGCACATAGTTGTATTCTGAAACCATTTTACTGGTAGAATGGTTTCAGTGAGTAATTTATTAATTGTGTTTGCTTCTGAAACCATTTATCTGGTACAATGGTTTCAGAGAGTTGTAATCTGAAACCATTTTGCTGGTAGAATGGTTTCAGTAAGTTGATTATTAGTTATTTGCTTCTGAAACCATTTAGCTTGTAGAATGGTTGCACATAGTTGTATTCTGAAACCATTTTACTGGTAGAATGGTTTCAGTGAGTAATTTATTAATTGTGTTTGCTTCTGAAACCATTTATCTGGTACAATGGTTTCAGAGAGTTGTAATCTGAAACCATTTTGCTGGTAGAATGGTTTCAGTAAGTTGATTATTAGTTATTTGCTTCTGAAACCATTTAGCTTGTAGAATGGTTGCACATAGTTGTATTCTGAAACCATTTTACTGGTAGAATGGTTTCAGTGAGTAATTTATTAATTGTGTTTGCTTCTGAAACCATTTATCTGGTAGAATGGTTTCAGAGAGTTGTAATCTGAAACTATTTTGCTGGTAAAATGGTTTCAGTAAGTTGATTATTAGTTATTTGCTTCTGAAACCATTTAGCTTGTAGAATGGTTTCAGAGATTTGTACTCCGAAACCATTTTTCTGGTAGAATGGTTTCAGTGAGTTGATGTAAGGTAGTGAAAAATTGCGTTTTTTTTTTTTGTGTCCAAATCAAACGAACCAAGTCTCTATTTGTAGAGAAAAAAAAATTATGAATTTTGGTATAAAAAATAAAAAATAAAAAATTAATTTACGACGAAATAATCGAGTTTAAAGTAGTGAAAAATTGGGTTTTTTTTTCGGTGTCCAAATCAAACGAACCAAGTCTCTATTTGTAGAGAAAAAAAAATTATGAATTTTGGTATAAAAATTAAAAAATAAAAAATTAATTTACGACGAAATAATCGTGTTTAAAGTATTAAATGAAAAAAAATTAACGCAGCCAATCATATGCTGACACGTGGCCTGCCTTTTCAAAAGGCTTTCTCTCTCCGCGTCATCCTTTCCACCACGCGCGCCTGTCGGCGCGTGTGATGCACGCGCGCGATTTTTGTCAAATGAGAAGCTGCCACGTGTCTGGGGGGGAAAAAGAAGTGGGGGGCGCGTGTAAAATTGCAGAAAATTACAGAAATGCCCCTGTTGCTCAATTCTTTCAAAAATTAAAAACATGGGTATTTTTGTCCAACTCAAAAGGTGCACCTTGCTAACTTAGACCCAACTGGGTCTAAGTTAGCAGCCCCCATATATATATATATATCATTTTAAATAGTCACGCTAACAAATACTACGTAACTTAGAACACATGACAAGAGTTTATTTAATTTAAAAGGAGAGGAGAGTCATGGAAAGAGATGAAATCCAATGTATGGCTAAGCCTAATTGGGTGGGATTTAAATTCTTTACTTTTCACTTGAGTTTTTCTATTTTTAATCTCCATTAGTAATATACATTATCCAATTTTCTTTTTAATTTTAACTCTCTTATTATCCCCCATGTTTGATTATTGAAATTTCATTTAAAAAAAATTCAGAGAATTTTCGATGCATATTTCTAACGGAGTGAGAGGTGGATGAACAATAACTTAAATATAAGATGGCAGGAGCAAACAAGAACAAGTTGCAGAATAAACACGCTGGATTGGATGGCCTCAACATACTAATACTATTAACATTGGTTGGAAGCTACCTTAGGAGGGATGAATCAAACTCAATTGTGACGGAGCGCATAAAAGCTCAGTTAATCTTTCAAGGTGTGATGGTTTTCTTCGGGATAGCAGTGGTACCTGACTGAATAGTTATGCATGCAAAATTGGTTCTTGCAATGTGCGCCATGCTGCAATGTGGGGCATGTATATCAGAATGGATTTAACCCGGAGACAAGGGATTATTCATCTTCAAGTTGAAAGTGACTCAAAAGTTTTAGTTGACATGGTAACATGGATTGACAAGTTCAAGTCAACCATACATGGTGTGAAGTAAATAGACCAACCGATTGACTAACTAATTTAAGTTTTAACTTGAACTCTTTTGATAATGAAGACTCTTCCTAAAGAGCTCTAGAATCTCCTTTTTTATGACATTTATGACGCTTACATGCTTCAGACTATTCACTTATTTTCGTAATTTTTTATCTTTTTTGGGTTTTGCCCTCTTGTTGTACTAAAAAAAAACTTTGGAGCGATGATAAAACAGGTTGTATCTTTCAAGTTGGCCTATTTAACCCGTCATTTTTATAGGGCAAGTTGATATTTTAAACCCTTCACTACAATGACCAAATTTGCAGGTTTAAAATCAGTTATATTGCATAACAATAACATTATCACATTTGTAGTACAAAATCAATTAGCAAAGCATAATGTAACTAGATTAGCCAAGCCTAATCAGTTCTTTAGACCAATCAAATTTCCTTGAGGAATTTTATCTTTCACTTCTTAAACTCACAAGAGGTTACAAATTGAAACATATTAGACCAGTGTTTTGTTTTTCTTCTAAAGGTGTCAACAAATATGAATACAAACAATCATCATTTTAAATTCTAAACATTAACATAACAAGCTTAAAACCTATAACACTGAAAGCAGAAACCGGACATGACACTTACACAGTTACATTGACACGTCGGTAGTAATTTGAGAAAAGAAAATAGTTCAATGTAACCAATTGTGTCAGTGTCGTATTGGTGTCGAACACTGACATGTGTGGACACAGAACACACATTCAATACGAAGTGTACGTGCTGATGAAAACTTAATTAGGCTTGAAGAATTTCAATTTGAGTCCATCGTTGACCATACTCCAAATACCTCCAATAGAAAAGGCCAAGCTAAAGGCAACTCCTAACCAACCAAGACCCCAATTGAAATACCAACTGAAGCTATATTTTGTTGGCTGTTTAATAAGAACCCACATGAAACAAGGATATGCGAAAGTGACCGGAAGAGTGAGTCCTCCTAACAAACCAGCAAGACTTGAAAGGAAAGGAAGTGCTACTCCTATGAAAAAGGACACAAATCCAAAGAAAACTCGAAAACCTGACCGAACCCATATCGAGCAAGGACGGTTCGTTCTACTTGTGTAGCCGGCTTCAAAACTGTCAAAAGCAGGCATTGAGTATATCTGGAAACTGCTCAAACAGCTGAACACTACAAGAAGGAATGCTAGGGCAAGAATTCCTCTTGAAATGTCATGACTGTGAAATGCATATAGTGCTGTCAGAATCCCTCCATTAGGCATCTGTTACAAAACGGTAATACAAAAATTAAGAATACTGTAACAATTACTAACTACCATTCAAAATGAAAATACCGACTAAATGTATATGAAGAGCTTGCATGGATGGACTTATTTGAGCTTATCTGATAGCATAAGCACTTCTAAGACTGTTTGTATGAACTTATAAAAATAGCTTATGCTATGTCCCTAAGTTGTTTTCAGCTTATTCTTATACGTTTTTATAAGCTCTCTATGATTGCTTATAGCATATAGATAAACAATTTGACTTTATTTTGCTTACTTGGTTCCCATAGGCCCAAAAGCCTCCAATGGCCATAGGAAATAGGCACATTGCGATGAAGAAATAAGCAACCTTGGCTCCTTTCCACATTGGCACACGAGCCGGGTGCTTAAACGTCGAAGGCATTGTAGCCTGAACGGAAAAAAAAATATCGTCAATTTCAAATACTTAAAAGAGAAATATTTTATAAATTTGAACGCGAAACTATACCAGTTTATAGGCAATTCATTGGTACCTGAATTTCTAAGACCAAATTGTGACCTCGGAAAGAAAATGCTACAATTCCAAGTGCGTTCAATGCAAGAAATAATGAAGATGAAGGTGCCGTCAGTGATAAAGGTTCATAAGAGATAGAGGGTGGCCTTTGTTGGCTCACAGAGAGAACCCAAACCATGGTTGAGTATGTAATGGCAGTAACAGCCCCTATTAGTGACAGTCCTGCAATTGAATTGAGGTTTGGAAGCTGAGAAAGGACAATGGATAGAGATGTGAAAACAAGGTACCACTCCACTGTGGTTAAAGGATTTGAGGTACATGTTGGACCACAAACTATTTGGAAGAACAGTTTCATGGTTTCCCCTCCAATGAGAATCAAAGCTGTTGCAGTTCCTGCTGATAAATAAACTGTCGGGAAAAGTGCAAGCCATACTCCTAACCGCTCCCCTACAATACAAGGTAGACAAGAAGACATTATTAACTAAACATTACTACACAACAAATATAGCATGTAAGGTTTTAAATTGCAGTTATGGTCGCGGCTACGCTGTGAATCTTTATATTGCAGAAAACTGCGAGAAAATGCCTACAAAGTTGCAGTTGTGAATGTGATGCTGTCTCAGATCCTTTTTAAGTCATGCAGTGCTAGCTAGTTTTAGGACGGTTCTATGTGTCTGAATTTTATCTAGGATTTGAGTAACCAACATGTTCTTTGAGTAATATAGGAATCGATTTTATATGATATATGTGTCTAAAAGTATTTTAACATTGTTAATTAAGTAAATGTTAATGACAATGTGATTATCAACTAGCGAGAAAAAATAATTGATGGCGTGCAAACTAACTTACCAAATGCAGCTTGAGCTAGCTCCACATATCTGTTGTACCTTTTACCTGGAACTGCTTCATGGAGTTGAACCAAAATCCATAAGGTGTATAATTGCCAACAGTATGCCACGGTTAATGAAATAATTCCCCAACTCCTGCAAAATATTTGAATAAATAGGCAACTTAGTTCTTGAATTTTCACCTATCAATCAATTTTGTCCCTGAGTTTATTGAAATAGCATGTCATGTTTGGCCAAACAACTTAATCAAGTGTTTACAGCATAAACATCAAATAAGTGCTTATGTATAAACTATTTTAATAACAGAAGATAAAATTAAACTGTTTTCATATAAGCTATAAGTTATTTTCACAAAAGCTATCCTGGTGCACTTATGAAAATAAGCTGAAAACAGCTTATGGACATATTTGTTATTATAAGCTCTCTCAAATAGTCTCATAAGTGCTTATGACAGTAGATAAACTCAAATAAGTCAATTCACACAAGCACTATGTCAAAAAGAAGTTGCATAAAAGGTGCTACCAGAACAGTACTAGGAATTATGAGCAAAAGATATACTAGTGACCACTAAGCAATTTGATGGCCAACACAAGAGCCCTTATACCAATAACAAAAAGAGAGAATATAGACAGAATTTTAAAAAGTTGCTTAAAGCAAGGAGCTAAATTAGCTTTTTGAAACTTAAAAGATAAAGGGACAAATTAACAAGCCTTCTCCACCATCTCTTTCCATTGAGGCAGGCTTGTTGAAGGCTTGTCCCTCATTTCAAAATCCCTTCCTTTTATGTCAAGTAAAGGACAGCACACATGGTAATAGTGAACTTTTTTTTTCCCTAGAAAATGAAAGTAAAGTTTTTGCCAGAATGAAAATAAAGAGACATCTCATAATCAATTTACCTCAAATTCACTTTTAACTAACTTAATTCAATCAAAATCAATTTTTGTAACCACAGAACCAAACACGCACTTAAAAACACATCAAGTATTGTAGAATGATATAGAAATAGAAAACATAACGAAATTTACCAGCCAAGATAAGCAAAAGCAACAGGCAAAACAAGAGCTTGAAAACCAACACCAGCATTGAGATTATGAAAAGTAGAGTAATGAGCATTTCCATTACGAGACTCGGTAATAGGAAGCCATGCATCTTGAGGATTAAGTTTAGTAAGATGACCAACTTCTTCCAAATAACCCTTCATATTTATAAGCACTTTTTTCATTGGTGTTCCTATTGGACTCAAAAACCTTGGTGATATGAAAGATGTTGGTGTCCATGCATTTGATGATTTAGCTTCCTTTGATCCTTGTCTTGGTGACCTTTGTCCTGATGGTGTCAGTATTTCTGGTGTCGACACTCTTGGTGTCGCTGGTATTGATATCAGTTCTGTTTCTGGTCTCTCCTCCATCACCAAAATCACCTGTTCCATAAAAAAATCACTTTTTTAGACTCAATTAATCAAACTAAAGTCTTGTTTGAATAAACGTCGACCAGATATATCAATTATTCAATAAACCTAACAAATGAATTTTGCTTATAATATGCAACGGAGGGAGTATAACAAAAGAGCTTATCATATAAAGTTATTTATGTAACAAAAGATACAATGAAACTATTTTCATAAACAATCCTAAAGAGCATATGAACATGTCATAAGTTGTTTTCATATGTTCTTCCACCAAACAATGTTAGAAACGTTTATACAAGTAAATAAACTCAAATAAATGATTACAACTAGAACTTAATCAAAGTCATTAACAATGAAAGTGAGATGCATAAACAAAACCCAGTTGAAAATGAAAGCAAATAGTATACCTTGAAATATAGCAAGCAAAATAATGAGGAGTTGAAATGAGATTAGAACATAGTAGAAGTTGAAACTTGAAAGTGGTAGTGTTATTTTCACAGCTAAGGTAGCACTATTATAAGATGTTGTGACATTGGAACTAGATATTGATGCTGTTTCCAATTGTTTGGTCTCCAAATGTGGGTATATAAAATGATTTGTGGGTACGAGAAACCATGATTATATCTATGACTTTGTTTGTTTACTTTCTTTAAGGAGAAAAGAAAAAGTAAATATAAAAAGAAAAATTTGTACACTTTTGTTTTGTTTTATTTTGTTTTTGTTGAGTGTCTCTGTCACTCTCAGTTCATTGCTTTGAGAGCATTGCAGACTGCTACTTTGCTTTGGTGCGTGTACGGTATCGGATACGGAATACGGTATTTTTTAAAAAATTAATGTGTATATAGACATAAATTAAGGTACGGGTACGTATCCGGTATTGATACGGGTATATATCCAATACTGATATTCTCCCTCAAATGAAGTACCGATGCATCATAGTTGCAGAGTGAGTGTCTTGATGGGTGGGTCTCTATGGTAACAAAAGTGGCCGAAAGGAAGAAGAAATGTGACCGTTGATGAATGTTGTGGTGGGCCATATTATACAATGAATGGTGGTGATTGGGTTGTGGTTGTAGTAATAAGTTGAGAATTGGGTTATTGAGTATTTGAGAGTGGACAATGGTGTGCCTTATTCAATCATTGAATGTGACTTGTGATGATACATCGAAATAGAATGGGATGCTTAATCAATCAATGTTCAAAATTTCTTGGCTCCATTCATAATAATTTAGATTTAGACAATATTTTCATCTCATCAATGTATTATATATTATATCTTTCAAATTCTTTTTTGTTGGAACTATTTTAGATAGTGTAAAGTATTAATAAGAATTGTTTTCATGGAACTCAAGTTTTTTCGAATAATTACTCGAAGAAAACTAATTAATTACTTGAATCTAATATATTAATTAAATAAAATTCCATTTTTTTTATATTATGAGCAAAGAGGTATAAGATTAATGCTACTAAAATATTGTATCTCTCTAATGTGGATTTAGATTCTCTAAATTTATTTTCCCTAAACAACATTCAACTAAAAATGAACTAAGAGAGAGAGAAAATATTGCATATCTAAGTGCATTTATGTATGTTGTAAAGACAAAAATATCCTAGAGTTTTGGCTAAATGTAGAAAATTTAGGAAACTATGACTTTAAACAATCCAAATCCCTATGATATCTACTGGTCATTATGATATCTCATAATGTTCTTAATTTACCTAAAAAATAAAATAAAATAATAATTCTACTTTAAATAGTGTAAATAATATTTATTTTTTTAAATGGAGAGAGTAATACTCTATTCGATAAATTTAAAAATTCAACCTTTTTTTCTATATAAAAGAACTATATGTAGTACTAGTAATAGTACTGAATAACAGAAGAATTTTTTTAAGAATAGGAGGGAATTTTTCCTTATAATGAAAGTAGGACAGTAAAAAGATGGGAAGAATAACAATTTTGTTGAAAATTTCCAGAAACCCCACCACCAAGTGTTCTCCTGTCTTTGCTGCGCATGGCATGTGATTCCCATTTGACCATATACTACTAGGATATATAGCATCTTCTTGGTCTTGGAGTATACTCCCTTCGGTCCTAAATATAAGAGGAAAACAACTTTTTACATTCATTGAGAATCTAATGTATTTGATTTATAATGTAGGTCAAATACATTGGTTTCTCAATGAATCTAAAAAGTAATTTTCATCTTATATTTAGGATAGGAGGGAGTAGTATTTTTGAGGCATGGTTTACAGACATTATTGTGTTGCTCATTTTACTTCAAAGCATGAATCCAATATCATCATGCTGTTTTTACATTTAATTAATTAATTACTCTAATTCAAACTGTTATTTATAGTAGCATTTTCTAGACTACTATAGTTGCTATGAAAATCCGTGGGTGTCTATTTTCTTTAAGCTTCCAATACAAAATACATAAAATGATGATGATGAATGCTTATAAATTAATTTGGACCAATTTATGTATTGGATCCCAAAAATTTAAAAATACTCCTTTACAATGCATCTGGATTTGCACCCCTTGAAGAGGAGTTGAATCCTTTTCTGTATTTTTTGTTCATTCATTTCTTTTTCTAATCTTATAGTTGATTGACCCAAAAAAAAAAAAAAAAAAAGAACAATGCATATAGATAGAAGAGGTTGAAGATCACCTATATCTATTTTGAAGATGAGTTGGCTTCAAACTCATGATCATGCATATAAATTATTCGAATTTCATAATCCGAAAAGAAAGGCATTTGGATATTAAAATGTAAAAAGTTTGATATCTTAGCTAATTCCTAGTTTAACTGACAAAAATGCCGAAATTGTTAGGTCGAACGTTGTGACCCGGGTTTGAACATGGGATCTCATAATTTTATGTGAGTTTAATTTCAATGGATTAATTACCACTTCATCTAAGACCCAAAAAAAATAAATGTAAAAAGGGATATAAAACGAAATTTAGATATATAATAAATGTCACTGATATCCAATACAATATAAGAATATTACTGTCCCTGGTAAAATCAAATATGCCCTTACTTAATATGTTGCCAAGTGTCCAAACAAAGGGTATTTGAGGTCCAAAAATTTACAAACTGAACTAAGATGAAATCTAACTAAGCCATATGGCTCACTAACTAAGCCAGTTACCTGGTTTTGTAAGACAAAATGTTACTTTTTGTTGAGCCATAGTTGAAAAGAAAAGAAAATCAGATTAGTTACTTGTGAGAAGGAAAGTTTGTTTACATTAACCCATGTGAGCTATCACATCACTTTCTCTTCTTTGTGTTTCCAATGCTGACATACCTCTATCACCCATGTGTTGTTGCTTTTTCATTCAAATTCAAATTCACATTTTCCCACTCTTTAGCAATTTATATTTCATTATATACTCATTTCAAATTTCAATCAATTTCTCTATTCTTTCTCTGGTTTTATTCTACTTTTCCATCTTCATACTCTACATTTCATACTTTCATTCTTCTTCTCTCTATTCATTTTTTTATCTACCCTCTCTTTGATATTTTCGACTGTTTTTTTTAATCACTTGAATTTTTTTTTGTATTTTGCAGAATAAATTGAACAAAATTCTTCTTTATCTATCTAACAAGATGAAGAACTCAGGTATAAAAATATGATTAAACCTTTCTCATTTTTGTCTTCTTCATTTTATATTTCATATCATCTTTAATAATTTCTGACTTCACTTTTTTTTTTTTCAACACATCATTACTAATTTTTTTTTCCTTCTTAAATTTCATCACTGCCCACAAGCTACTACAACAAAAGAAAGGTATGAGAATGTCATTTTTCTTATTCAAGCTCAAACTAATTAGTCTGATTTTTTAGATATTCATGCAAATATATAACATAAACTAACAATGCCAAATAAAAAAATTCAACATTACAGTAGTAAAATATGGATGAAATAGATCCAAAAGTTACTCATGAAATCAGAAAAACCATTTAGTCCAATTCAAAAAAAGACAAACAGATCCAAACCATCTATGATTTTTTTTTTCTTTTCATATCTTTGATTTTTTGTTGTTCTTACATCTAAAAGAACAAATAGTTCAGCCATGATTGTGCCTCAAAATAAAAAATAGTTTGAATAAGTTGAGAAAAACAATATAGATCCAATACAAATAGTTTGTTTATTTCAAGTTCTCCAAATCAATCAGGTTTGAATTTTTTTGGTTACTGTTGTTGATAGATATGAATAAAAATAATTAGATTATAGTTTTGTATCAAAATTTCTAGATCTAGAAAAAAAACACAAATCCAAAAATAGAATAATTATTAATTTAATAGATAAATAAAGAAAATTTGATTTGTATTTATGTAATCAACTTATTTTAAAAGTTTAGGATTAAAAAAAAACTTATTTTAAAGGTATAAATTAATCACTTAAATTATTTTGTATTGTTTATCAATAAAAGAAATGGATCAAAAAATGTAAAAATAATGATGAAAGATTTTGGAACAAGTGTATTTTGTTTTGTGGATGCGTGCAAAAAGAAAAAGAGAGAGGGTGTTGGATATGCACTTGAATGAATGAACATTTTGGGCAGTGTGCAATGTTGTTTTGTGGGTCTCAACGTAAAGAAAAACAGTAGTAAAGAGAAAGACCAATAAAGAGATTAAAAAAATGATACTATTATTTTTTTATATCAATTTATTTATATCAAGCAAAAAATAAAATAAAAACAAAATCATACGGGAAAGAAAAAGAGAAACATCCAAAAGTATATAAATAAAATGAGTTATATTTACATGATTTTTAAGGTTTTGGATCTTATGTTTTAGAAGATCCAAAACATAAGATACAAAATAAAACATGAATTTTGCCGTAAATTACTCGAATGGAACATATAAATATTAGGAAAAAAAAATTACAGTTGTAAATAGTAAAAGATGGGGGAAATAGATCCAACACATATTTTACAAACGAAGACATAAAAACACTTTACTAAGATTTAAAAAAAAAAAATTCAAACCAGATATAATTATTTTTCCTTCTGATGATGTGTTTGATTGTTGTTGTTCTTGCATGTAAAAGAAAATTGGAGAAGACGAAGTCCCATGCTGTTTTCATCATGGTAACAAAATTTCCGGATCGGTAATCTACTTGGTGGCTAAAAAAGATGCTTGCAACACATTTGTTTCTCTTCGGAAAGATTAAAAACAAAACAAGATAGAACTGTTTGCGGGAAACAAAATTAGAGAAGAGAAAGTGCAGTGAAAATTTAAACTTTTCTATGATTTTAAAATAGAAATTTCGGTTTTGTATAGAGGGGAATGAGTGAAAAAGAACCATGGCTTTATTTTAGGTGTGATGGTAAGAAATGGTTTAAAATTTAGAGGAACGGTGGTGGTTGTTGTCGATCAGCAAGAGGAAAACACGCATGGAGGGAGAGATAGAGAGAGGAAGCGAGGAAGTGATTGGGGGTGGCTGCTAGGGTTAGAGAAAACTGAGTTTGATTTGTTTGGGTAGTTTTTATTTATTTATGGGTCGGGCCATTAAGCCCAAATTACCACCACATGTACTCTTTTTTTTTTTTGACCAATAACATGTTCTCATTTTGTTGTTCAGATTTTTGTTTTTCTTAATACAAAAGGTTGCAAAAGGGTTTAAATACAAAAATTAACAATCAATTATTTTTTATTTTATTTTGATGAAAAATTATATTTATAAATATTTTGCGATAAAATTATGTATAATATTTTTTGATAGAAAATTATATATAAGTATAGACTAATAAGTACTATATATCGTTATATATAATATTTACTTTTTCTAATTAGATGGTGAATTATTTTCTAATAAGTATAGTCTATATCATTACTTATGATTGTATAAAAATAATTCAACGAAATCAAATTTTGTAAAAGAAAAATGGAGAAGATGAAGTCCCGGTGTTTTCGGTATAGTGTCAAAAAATTCCGAATCTGTAATTTACTTGGCGGCTAAAAAAAAATTGCAACATATCTTTTTCCTTTCAAAAAAATTAAAAACAAAATGTATTTTTGGTGTGAAGTGGTTAGGTTTATTTATTTATTTTACGGGCTGGGCATTTAGCCCAAATTAAGGCATGTATTTTTGGACTCAAAGTACAAGTTTGATTGTATTTTTATACGGGAAACACACTAATTTATACGGGGAACAAATTGTTGGTGATGAAAATTTTAAATCAACTATTATACAGGGAACAAAGTATTTGCTGATAGAAAACTTAAATTAACTATAATATATAACTCATGACAATCTCAAAATAACTATCATATATACTAAATAAATTATACATGGGACAAATTATGTTGCTGGTTCATAGAACTCATAACAATCTCAAAAATAACAATCATATATATACTTAATAAATCATACATGGGACAAATTATGCTACTGATTCATATAACTCATGACAATCTCAAAATAATAATCATATATATTAAATAAATCATACATGAGACAAATTATGCTACTAATTCATAAAACTCATAACAATATCAAAATAATAATCATATATACTAAATAAATCATACATGGGACAAATTATGCTACTGATTCATGAAACTCATAACAATCTCAAAATAATAATTATATATACTAAATAAATCATACATGAGACAAATTATGTTACTGATTCATGGAACTCATAACAATCTCGAAATAACTATCATATATACTAAATAAATCATACATGGGACAAATTATGCTACTGATTCATGAAACTCATAACAATCTCAAAATAACTATCATATATACTAAATAAATCATACATGAGATAAATTATGCTACTGATTCATGAAACTCATAACAATCTCAAAATAACTATCATATATACTAAATAAATCATACATGAGATAAATTATGCTACTGATTCATAGAACTCATGACAATCACAAAATAACTATCATATATACTAAATAAATCATTCATGAGACAAATTATGCTCCTGATTAATAGAACCGATGACAATCTCAAAATAACAATCATATATATATATATACTAAATAAATCATACATGAGACAAATTATGCTACTGATTCACAAAACTCATAACAATCTCAAAATAACTATCATATATACTAAGTAAATAATACATGAGACAAATTATATTACTTATT
Organism: Trifolium pratense; assembly: GCF_020283565.1. Lineage (NCBI taxonomy): Eukaryota > Viridiplantae > Streptophyta > Magnoliopsida > Fabales > Fabaceae > Trifolium > Trifolium pratense. The sequence continues at coordinate 28,844,758 of NC_060060.1, read as the reverse complement.
AATATAATTGATTAAATAAATCTAACTTTAAAAATATTTTCAGTTAATGATAATCATCTTTCAATTAATCATATTACTTCATCTAATATATACTTTGATTACTTTTTGAAAGTTGACTTAACAAAGTGTAACTTAAAAAAATATATGGGTAACGTTAGCACGGGTCTATTACTAGTATAATATAACATACTATTTATACATATGTCGAGTTTGGTTTTTGCATGTCCTTTCAAGCTCAATAATGTGATAAATTACTAACAATTTGTTGCAACAAAAAATTAATCAAGAAGAAATTGAGTTAGACCCTATGATCAATGGGGATTAACAAATTCGAACAACTAATTTTCTAATCAATGTGTTGCTGAGTTTGTTTATGTTGCAGCTACAAATCCTTCTTCAGAGTCTCCAAACACTTGGTTCAATATCATAGCTAATCGAATTCCACCTTGAGCAATTCGTTTCATGACATATGGCATCCTTGAGTCGAAGTAATCCTCTGCAAAAGTCACATAATATAACAAAGATACTTCAGATTTAAAGTGTGTCTGACGTCCACGTGTCTGTGTCGAATATCGATACATATGATTACATTCAATTATTTTCAATCTTTTTAAACTATTATCGATGTGTCAGCGTCTGTATCATTGTTTACCTGCAAGAGTCGTTCCAGATTTAACTCCTTCATAACCCCATTTGCAAGCTATTTGTATGCTCTCTTTAGCCCAACTACATTATTAGTCCAAAACAAACACATTCAACAAGAGAAATCTAAAAATATAGTAGATTGATCGATTGAATTAAAAGTGAAAGAGTAAATGTTGTCACTTATTCACACAACGAGAGATATCATTGCAATGTTCCCAAGAAACAACATCATCTGACCAGATTCCCTGCATACAAGAAATAATAAGTTGTTGGTTTTATTTGGAATCAATCAAAGAATCCATGTGTTCATTAAAAAAAGAGCTAGGAAGAGCTAGTGACACCAAAATTTAAATATTGTTACATTGGTATAATTTTTCTCAATGTCTTGGAGGAGGAGTGTCACATCTTTGTCATAGTAATCTGCTAATGCTGTGAGAATAATTTCTCTGTCCCACACCTTATATAAACAAGAACAACAAAAATGAGTACTATAATTGAATTAGTTTCTTTCTCCAAAGAATCCTAAATTCGCTTAGCGATAATAGAAATTCTAGTTTCGCTAAGCAAAATTGTTTTGTAAACAAATCTATTGGTAACATATTTTTTGCTTACATGATGTAGATTAGATTTGTGCCTATACCAACGTAAATCTATCGTGTTTCCACCTTTGTCCGAGGTGAATCCAACATGCATCGGCTGTAAGAGAATAATTTTTTTATCAAATTAACTTTATCCGGTGTATTCACTATTATCATAAATACAAAGTAAGAAATATTAAGGATTTTTAGACAAACCTGGTGAATATCTCCTGTGAAGTGTGCCAAGAATAACAATGCCTCAGTCATATTATCTACAATATAATGTATTTAGTTAATAATTATCAAATAAAATAAAACAAGTATAATTAAAATTTTCTAAAAGAGAAAAAAAAATAAAAATCAAAGACATGACATGAGTCTCTCACATCTACGATCAGATGTTCCCTCTTTGTAATGTGAAAGTTGAGAAGTGAAATTTTTTATAGCTCCTGCAACACACTGATCCTCATGGCAGTCCCCTATTTTTTATTAACAGAAACAAATTGTTGCATTAATAATAAATATTTAGAGATTTAATAAGAGCATATGACAAAATAATTAAATTGAATAAATTAAAGCTTACTTGAATATTGAAAACCACATTTATCATCTGGTGTATCAATGAAATGAAGTGGACTAGTCCATCTATATTTGTACCAGTGCCTAATTTGGTCAGGCCATACACATAAGGCTGATAAGTTACCATTCACATTGGGAGGTAACAAATGTTTCACTGCTTCTGATGCCTCAGGCTTTAAAAGTGCCTATAAATTATATATGAATTATATATCAATTACTTTACCATAGCTATTGGACTATCATATAGTTCCTATTTGAATTAGGCCTCATAACCAACATGATAATCACTTGATAGTTGATACATTAGGTCATGCCTATGCTTCGTTTCACGTTTGAACCTCTTATAATCACGTTTGAGTTATCCATTCATATTTGAGATGTGTCGAACATTAAATGTAAATATCTTTTTTAGTTGAGATTTGAATTTTTTTACCGAGTTGTGAGAGTCCAGTCTCTTCTGCTAGACCAAACCTTGTTGGTATAATTTTTTTCAATGTATTTAAACATATATTAATCACTTTAATTCAAATTATGTTTAACCAAAATCAATATGAATTTGATTTTTATTAGGAAACCAAACAGACACTATATTTGTTAGCTGAAGACTAGGATTGAACTTAATTTTACCTGTGCAATTAGACATGTCATCTCATGACCCTCTTTGCTCCATCCAATAACACCAGGTACTATGATGAAAGTAGAACATATGAACAACAAAAATCCAAATGGAAGAGACACCATCAAGCCTTTAAATCTAGCCATAATTTCTAAATGTTTTAATTTTGTTTCCTTGTGAAGGATACATTACATATATAGTTGCATTTATAAGAAGATTAGGTTCAAAGAACACGTTACATGGTTTTCATTGAGTACAAGATTGAAACACCTAATAGTTTGATTTAAGTATGTTCAAAGTTGACCTTAACTATCAATTTTTTATTGTTTGTTTTGAAAATGATCTTAACATTAATTGTTAGTTGGTTTAGTGGTGATTGACGATGAACTTGGTAGGAAGGACCACGGTTCGATCCTCTGCAACTGCAATCGGGAGGAGGCTGAAACTTCTTGATGTCAGAACAAACCCCGAACCAGATTAAACTGGTGGTGAAAGCCAAAAAAAATAACAAATGACCTTAACTATCATTGAGATGGCATATTCTGGTATATGCAATAATGTCATGTGAAAAACTCTGTTGTGATTGTGAATTGGGTGTTGAGTAAAAGGGAACATAATTGAGTTATTAGAGTTCTTTGCTTATGGTACACTGTTAGCTACATCAAAAATGCAATTACAAGCAACATGTTTGTGGTCTTCAGCTCACGATATCCATGACTCAATCATGCAATTGTAGCGGAAAAAAAGGCTTATAATAGGGTAGCATTGTAGCATTGTTTTTTGCTTCTAAGACCACACTTGTTTAAATTGAGCAACGAAGATAAAGAACATATACGTTGGTATTTTTTTGGTATTAATATGTGTTGGTATTTATCATAAATATATAATAATGATTTTCATATAAGCCACACAATTGGGCAACTTTTTTTTTTGTTAATTTTATCTATAAATAATAGTAAAAAATCGAATTTCTGATCACTTATTTATCGAATTTATGACCACTTATTAAAGAGGGTCGTAAAATTATCTTTATTGTTTACATTTGGAAGGTATGATTTTGAGCAAACTACCTAACTAATCTATGAATTTGTAGGGCACGATTCATGATTTTATAGACATTTCAAAAAAGTCTCTAACTGTCTGTCAAATTATATTCATATTATTAGTCCTTATAATTTATAAAAATATGCTAGAGATTAAATTGAGTGAATAAAGTTAGAGATCAAATCATAGTAAATTGTTAAAAATAAAGGGAGTTAATTAATAATAAGTAATTATGAAATTTTTGATGTATTCCGGTTCTTTTTTATTTTTATTTTTCTTGTGATAGTTATCTTATATACCATCCCAAATTTAGATGTTGCTAATTCCAAGAACAACCACAAACTTATAATGTTGCCAAGACAAGAGAACTAAAATATGGGGATCAATTTGACAGTTTCATAAAGTCATGGACCATTTTGATAAATAAATAAATTCAAGGACCTACTTAAGAGCAGCTTACGAAATTAGAGACTACTCGCACTAAAACTGAATGTAGGATTACAACAGAAATATTTGGGGGGTACAATTATCAATTTTCTTACACAAACAAGGTTTAGACCCAGTATATTTTTGGCCCAACCAAAAATCCAATAAGCCCACAAAAAAACCCAAAACCCTAACTGAACACAATAAATTGAAGCCACAAACCGAAAGAGAAACCCTAGCTGCAAATTTTCACTAGCAGAGAGCGAAAATGAAGTACAATCCACGAGTCTCCAGCAGCCGCCGCAAGAGCCGCAAGGCTCATTTCACGGCACCATCATCCGTCCGCCGTGTTCTAATGAGCGCACCTCTTTCCGGCGATCTCCGATCCAAATACAACGTCCGTTCAATGCCAGTTCGCAAAGACGATGAAGTTCAAGTTGTTCGTGGACTCTACAAAGGTCGTGAAGGAAAGGTTACTCAAGTTTACCGTCGCAAATGGGTGATTCACATCGAACGTATCACTAGGGAGAAAGTCAATGGATCTACTGTGAATGTTGGTGTTAATCCTTCCAAAGTTGTTATCACTAAGCTCAGATTGGATAAGGATAGGAAATCTCTTCTTGATAGGAAGGCCAAGGGTCGTGCTGCTGCTGATAAGGAGAAGGGAACCAAGTTTGCTACTGAAGATATTATGCAGAATGTTGATTAGTTTGTTTGTCTCTTTCAATCTTTAATCTTGTGTTTCGTTTTTTATTTTGATATTGTTAAACTAATATATCAAACTTTGATGAGGAGTTGTTTAATTTTGGTTAATTTTGTCTTGTTTTCATTTTAAGCTTAATCAAACTTTTTGATACATCTATTAGTTTATGAATGAATTTGCTTGCAGTTAATATTATTTTATATTATTTTATGATTGTTTTCGTATATTAGTCGTAAAGTTTAATTAGATTTGCGATTATGATTCAATTTGTGCAATTCATTGATGCCTGATGATTATGTCTCAGCCTTGGTGTGTTATGTATGACGTGGTTATCGATTGATTAAGCCAGTAACCAAATTTTTTAACCTGACATCCATGTATTGGTTGACTGATGTTAAGTTTCATTTGAGTAATATATGGGTGGTTTTATTTGAATTTGTATGAATGTTTTGTGTGTAACATGGTGTATAGCATTAATATTCACGAGTCTCATTTGTTGGTTGAACTGTTGGATATGGCGAAGAGTATGATTAAATGAATTCTTATTCAACCGTTAGAACTATGTATGATAAGATATAGATTTTAGTGTAGCTTAAGTCTCATGTCTACATATATTTTAAATATGGGTGATGAAATTTGATGTAGGCAAGTTTATGCAAATAGTTTTATTAACTTGTGAAAATTTTGTTTTATGAATGTCAAAGTGGTCTAGCTGTATTATTCTGGTGTGTAACATATGGATTTTTTTTTGTTAATGATATTATAGTTTTGTTATTCACGTTTTCTTTATGTCCAGTGCTATGGATGATGAGATTATCAATTTTACAGTTATCCCTGTCTGATATAGCAGATGCTGAAAATGTATGAATCTGACATTCACTGGCTTTCTTGATTGCTTTGTTTGCTTTAGGGTGTCACATTTCTTTCTTGATTTATAAATATATATTTGTTTCCATCATATCAAACAAGGTTTGTGTATGCAGTGCTATGTATGATGTGGTTATCAATTTAGCCGGCGACCAATTCTTTTAATCATGACATCTATTGGTTGGCTCATTTTAAGTTTCAGTTGAGTAATATATCAGTGGTTTTGTTTGAATTTGAATGTATGAATGTTTTGTGTGTAACATGTGAATATTAGGGATACTCATTTGTTGAACTGTTGGATATGGTGCACAGTATGATTAAAAAGGTTTTTCTGTAATATAGTCTTTTATTAACAAGTCGATTTTTTACTTCATTGTATTTTATTTTATGAATGTTGCAACGTACGGATGCTCTTTCTCTTGATGATGATTTTTTTTTCTTCTTTCATTGATGTTTTCTTTCTACCCTGTGTGTGCTGTGAATGATGAGATAAACAATTTTACAGTTATCCTTGGCTGATATAGCAGATGCTGAAAATATGTAAATCTGACATGCACTTCTCTTGATTTTTTTTTTTTTTTTTTAACTTGGTTTACTTTTCTTTGTTTGATTTCGGTTGGTTCATTTCTTGTTTGAAATGTTTACATTTTAGGAATGAATGAAGTTTGCTAAAAGCAAAATGTTTGAAATAGAAATGTATGTTTGCATGTTATGTTTCTGTAAAATATTTTTCTTTACTTATGGAAATTAAACTCCTTGTTTGTTTAAGTCAATTTTACAATGAAGAAATGATACATGGTGGTGTCTCATTTATCATTTAATAGGGTAAAAGTAATCTAATACGTCTGTTTTTCTATATAACGTCAATATATAATGTTTTATATGTTGTTCGAATTGCTTTTACCTTTTAAACCGTATATTCACTTTAGATAAAAATTTGTTTTTGTTGAGTTATGTTTATTTTATATTTTCCTCTTTTTAAAGATCAACATTTTGTAAAAATTGATTTTGAGACTTCTTTATCGAAATAAACAGAATATCGATTTGGGATTCACTCAACATAAATTAACTTAAACGTACAAAGGTTTATATATTAAACTTTTATTGTAAACAATGAATAAAATTATAAAACTGTCTATGAATGAACTTTTTTTTTTTTTTGAAATCTTGGTATCCGGCCTTAGGACCGACTAATTTCAAGGGGACCAATCTCACCGCCCACTTGCGGGGGCCCCATTTAAAGCCAGAGTTTTTTTTTTGCTTTGTATGGACTTAGCCCACCGAAATTGGCACCCGTGAGAATCGAACCTGAGACCTTGAGAGGAGCATATTCCAAGGACTCAAACCAACACCACTCGACCAACCTCAAGTGGGTTTGTCTGCGAATGAACTTGGATGCTGTTCATCTTAGAAACATCGATATCCCTTCCATAATTCTAGAATAATCTGGAACATGAATTCTGTATGCATCTATAATTCTTTTTTTATGTTTCTCATTCAACACTGAAGAAAGTTGGGTGTAATTAAGTTGTGTTTGTGTAGCACAATTTGCCCCGCAAATCAAATCACTTTGTTTATTTATGTGCCTAATAGTGTATGATACTTTCCTTCAATAAAAGAAATTATAGCTTAATTTTTTATCAAAAATAAAGAATATTTAACAATCCAATATTCTCAAATATATAAGTTAAACTAAAGAGCTTCTGGATTCAACATAACATAAGGAAACTTACGTTAATAAATTTTGGTGTGGACTTTTCATAATACCAACAATATCCTTGATTTTTTTTAGCAACAAAAATTTTTTATTAACAAATTCACCATAACATAAGGCATGTCCTAAAATTATAGTCAGTGAAACTCTCTTTGATAATCTTATTGGTTGTTGTGTAAATGTCCTAAAATTATTGATCCTCTTATTGGTTGTTGTGTAAATGTCCTAACATAAGGCTTCATTGATGCGGTTCAGCCGGTAATGTTTCATTCACGATTAGTATCTCATAATCCTTCATCTTATATTGACAATTCATGTGAGGTGATTCTATGGTCCACTATTCATACAATTTCACGCGGTAATCATTTGGCCCGTTGATTTGAGATTGAACGGTCTAAATTACTTACACGGAATTATCTCAATGGTCTTTTTAAGTGTCTTTTTTATTGTATCCAATGTTTAAGCATTCATTAATTGCTTGACTAATTGCTATCACCTCCATAACCCTATTTCCAAATCACTTCACTAATAAAACGCAAAGCAGCATGCATGTATGCATTTGTAATTGGCACACATGATGATCTTTGTTGCAGCCATTCCGAGGATCAGATTAATTGCTATCAAAGAATCAGACTCTTACATTGAATACTAAGTTTATGCATGAAACTGATCCCATTTTAGCAGAGAAAGCAGCAAGGAAACCACCATGACACAGTTCTGTAACACTCCTGTCCTCCGCAGCCAGTTACACCTGTCTACTCAACAATGATTTCTCATGCATGTATAGACTCACATAACAATCATCTGCACATGGTTCATGCAAATTCAAATAACTGTCATTTTCATTATTCAATCAAAATTAAAACAATTCTCATTCATCTGCATTTTGTTCCTCAAATTATTAACAAAAGGTTATTCGAAGAAGGAAAGAAATATTATTTTCTTGTAAGAAAGTGATATAGCAAACGCTCTATTTAACACCATTTTTCGTCCATGTATGCATTGTTTTTATTGGTTAGGGACCAAATTATATACTTCTTAAGCATAATGGACCAAAAGGTTATCATATTTTTGTAACATAGCAATCTAACTTGAATTAGATGTTGAATTCACAAAAGAGTGTAATTGGCTTGTTCAACTTTTCTTCTTGAATAATAAAAAATTTATCTGGACAATATATATGATAAAATAATCATTATTTTTCTTAAAATTAAATAATTACCCTTAAATTCATCATAAAACCTTATTATTTTATACTCTAGTAGCTTAGTTTATTAATTTTTGAATGTTACACACCCAATTCATACCTAATTTTTTATTTTTTTAATGACAAATATATTATACAATATTATATATAAATATAAAAACAAAAGGAAAAAAAAGTAAAGACAAAATTCAGTAAAAGAAAGACAAATATATTACATTATTTAACTGAATTAATATACGAGCCCTTGGATTGATCTGAAGGCTTCATTGATGCGGTTCAACTATTGTGATGTTTTATTCACCATTAGTATCTCATAACCATTCATCTTATATTGGCAACACATGTGATGTGACTCTACATTCCCCTATTCATGCGGTTTCACGCCGTAATAATTTGGGTTGTTGATATGAGATCGGACTGTCTAAATCACTTACATAGAATTATCTGAATGGTCTATTTAGATCGGACGGTTAAGAACCGTAACTGTGTAATACAGTTACATTAGAAAACCCAATTCCGACTATATGTTTAGGTTCACATTCATAATTCAAAATTGTTTTAAAACAGAGGGATGTATTGGATTGAGATTTCAAAGAATTTTACAAAACTTTTTTATGATAAAATAATCTTGTGATATTCAATTAAGACAAATATGATTTTTTTAATGGCAACAAAATTCGGTGGTATTCAATTAAGATTTCTTATGACTTATAAAATATCTCTTGGTATTAAAAAGTCTATGGATTTGAATGGATTCTTTCAAAGAGTTGATTTTGAAAGACTTTATAGTTAAAAATACACATACTGCACTCATCTAACAATTATAAGATACCACTCAATGATAGTCTAAATGAAAGACTCATGCAACTGCTATACGTAATTAAATTCACTTTGCAATGTGAAAATTTTCGGACCAATAGTCCATACATCTGAAGATGTAAAACTGTTGAGATACGAATCAGTTTTTGATGCGAATAGAAAATAATGAAATACAAATATTATAATTAGTTTGACATGTTATTCAAGAATATCGATAAAATTGTATGTCATTGATTATGAAGAAAAAAATATTAACATGAAGTGAAATCAAAGTTTGGCAGCAAGGTAAGTAAAACCTGACAAAAAATTATTTCCACTAAATATTGAACTTGAGTTCTTCTAAAACAATTATTCGTTATAGGAGGAGCAAATTAGTCACATGAACTCAAATGTCTTAGTTAAACTACATTATTTAGTTCAAACGTTTTGCTCAATGTGTTTAGTTGAAAAATTAAGGTGTAGCGGTGTCCATAATTACTATTTGTGTAGGAATCGATGTTCTAAGAGAAGGACATATCCATAAAATGTAATGTCATCTTATAAATTAAATGTGTAGGAATCGATGTTCTAAAAGAAGGGACATATCCATAAAAGGTAATGTCATCATATAAATGTGTAGCAATCGATGTTCTAAGAGAAGGACATATACATGAAAGGTAATGTCATCATATAAATGTTGATGTTGCTTATATAGTTAGTTGGTACATATTTTTCATTCAAAAAAAAAAATGAAAAATGGTTGAAAAAATACAATGGTAAAATTGAAAATTTCATATATAAGATATAGGAGTTTTTTTTTTTTTACAATATTGTCAATGAAGATCGAACCTAAAATCTCATGCATACTATTCAATTTTTTCACCGCTAAATCAAATATAGGAGTTGGGAATTTGGTACGAGATATACAAAAATATATATATATATATATATATAAAGCCCTATGAATTTTTAAAAGCTTACCAAAAGATTAAAAATAAAAGATTACTAAAGAAAGTGGGCTTATAGAAACGATGTAATCTTTTATAATAGATATTTTCTATCGATTAATTATATGATGGATAGGGTGAAACTTACATCTTAGAAATGGTTTATTCATAAAAATTCTGGCACCCCCCATTACTTCTATGAGTGGGGGTTATTGGATTGAGATTTTAAATTATTTTAAGAGACTTTTATGATAAAATAATTTTGTAGCATTCAATCAAGAATTTTATAAAGTTTAAATAAATCTTGTAGTATTCAATTAAGACAATTTTGAACGGCAAATTTTATTATTAATAAAAATCTAATTTCTCCACAAGATGAACATAGAACGATTAAAGAGGGGCTACAAAAAAAAAGATGTTGTATATAAACGGAACACCAATGAAAATACCAAAACAGACACCACCTAAAAAATGTCGACTTCTAATCACATTATTAAAAAGACACTCCTCAGCTTCAAGATCACCGAAGAATACATCAACCCAACTCATACAGACGCCACTAGACACTAATTCCCGATGTCGAATTAAAAGTGATCCGCCCATCAGAGTCCGAAAAGTAACTCTGTGACGCAAAAGTTGATGAAATGAAAGAAACATTAATTCTTGAAATAAAGTGATATGGCAAAGGCTCTATTTAACACCATATTTGGTCCATGCATGTTTTGTTCCTATCGGTTAGGTAAAATCATTATCATAATATCATATTTTTATAACATAGCAATCTTACTTGAATTAGATGTTCGACTCGCAATAGAGTGTAATTGGCTTGTTCAACTTTTATTCTTCTTGAATAATAAAAAATTTATCCGCACAATATATGATAAAATAATTATTATTTTTCTTAACTTTAAATAATTACCCTTATTTTCATCATTAGACCTTATTATTCAATACTAGTAGCTTAGTTTAGTAATTTGAGAATGTTAAACACCTAATTTATAGTCAGTTTGTGTGATCACTTTTACAATATTCTCATTGATTTTTTGGATATTATTAAAAGAATGTTGTTGTGTGTGTACCTGTGTACTATCCATTATCCTACTAGTTCATGGGACTATATCTGAGAAAATTTGTAATCGCAATGAGAAATTCCATCCCCTTTTATCAAACCAGCAATCACAATTTTATAGTTAAACAAACACACTTCAAGTACCAATTTGAAGTAGCTAATTTTGACTTAAACCATTTCATTGTTGTATTCCATCTTATATGAGTTCTTGAGTTAAATTATTTGACGTTTATGGTTACTAATTTGTTACACTAAAATTAAACACAATAAATCAATGCTTATATATATAAAAAAGACTTAATAAGTTATTGACTCAAATTATTAACGAGCTTAATCAAAAGACAATCCGACGGATTGTTCGAGAGTATTTGTGTTCAATTTTTGGGTAAAACAAGTCTATTTTAAGATGAAATGAAATGAGTCTCTTCTTGTTTAACTAAAGTCTTAGTTGGATTTTGACTTTTGCACTCGCGTAGAGAGAATTTAACGTCATTTAAGTTTCATAAAGTATTAGATGGATTTGTATATGTGGTTGCTATCTTATTTATGGAAGAAAAAAAAATAAAGAAAATTGGTCAAGAAAATACGCATGTAACTATTAAGAGGTGATTGTTGTTTTGTTGAGCGAGCAAGTTCGAAAGAGAATAACAGAGAAGAGAAGGAAAGTGATTTTGATTTTTGAACAAACAAAACAAGCAATGAAGGCTATTGTAATAACAACACCAGGTGGACCTGAAGTTCTACAACTCCAAGAGGTTGATGACCCTCAATTTAAAGACGATGAAGTTCTCATCCGAGTTCATGCTACTGCCCTTAACAGAGCTGATACCCTTCAGAGGAAAGGTGCTTACCCTCCCCCTCAAGGTGCTAGCCCTTATCCAGGTCTTGAATGTTCTGGAATCATTGAATCTGTTGGCAAAAACGTTTCTAAGTGGAAAATTGGTGATCAGGTATATAGCTATTCCATAATTTAAGTCAAAATCATTATTTTTCCAAGTGGGTTTTTCTTTATATTGAAAGTTGAATTGTGGGTCTATGAAAAGTTTTAATCTTGATTATTAATATTTAGGAAAGTTACAATCTTTATCATGAGAATTTATAAGTCATGTTTGGATAAGTAAATTAAGCACTTATAGGATAAACTCCCCCTTATAGGCTATTTTTGGATTGCTTATGAAAATAAGCTAAAAACAATTTATAAAATGTCATAAAGCTTGTAGATATATCATAAGTTGTATGTATGAACTCTTCTGAACAGTCTCACAAGTGGTTATGTTAGTAGATAAACTAAAATAAGTCAATCCAAACAACTTTGTGTGAGTGTGTTGTACTTGTTTTGTGATTATGAATGGATATTATGTGGTGTGGCTTTATAGGTATGTGCTCTTCTAGCTGGAGGTGGATATGCTGAGAAAGTGGCTGTTCCGGAGGGACAGGTTCTTCCAGTTCCACCCAGGATTTCTTTAAAGGATGCAACTAGTTTTCCTGAGGTTGCAAGTACTGTCTGGTCAACTATTTTTATGATGAGCCGGCTATCTAAGGGGGAAATCTTGTTGGTAAGTCACTAATTGTAATCTACTCATAACTTTGTTCTTTCCAAGTATGGTTATTCGGTATTTTGCCACTGATTCTTGTCTTTCTTTTGATCTTACTGTATAATTATCTTCTGGGATATTTTTTATTTGGTATTAAATATAGCCTAATAGTTGATGTGTTAACTACTTAACTTTATAAATTCTCAGATTCACGGAGGTTCAAGTGGAATCGGTACATTTGCAATTCAAATAGCTAAGTACATAGGAGCAAAAGTATTTGTTACCGCAGGTTCAGTACTTCTTTTCATGTTATTGAACTTTTTGTCAGTTTCCGTATGTTTAGACGTTGACATTTGCTATCTACCTCATTGTCCAATGAAACTGGCACTATCTCAAGTAATTTTCGATTTTCACCCATTGAAATTACAAGCAATGTTTGCAGAAATTTTATTCTAGAATGATTTTGCTTAGCAGGTAGTGAGGAGAAGCTAACTTTTTGCAAGAGTCTTGGAGCCGATGTTGGTATCAATTACAAAACTGAGGACTTTGTTGAAAGGGTAAAGGAAGAAACCGGTGGTCAAGGTATTATCTCTAGGAAGCATGATGAAAATTCCAAGCATTCCTCAACATTATGTGATTTATACTGTTCCACCCGATGTCTTTGTTTTTTAACTCGTTGCTTATATATAAGTTGTAATATTATCATTGATGCGGTGGCAGGTGTCGATGTTATTCTTGATTGTATGGGAGCATCCTACTACAAAAGAAATCTTGATAGCTTAAATTTTGATGGAAGGCTTTTTATTATTGGCTTTCAAGGTGGTGTTTCTACAGAGGTAGATCTACGTCCCTTCCTTGCCAAGCGCCTCACTGTACAAGGTATTACAAATTCTATGTTATACCCTTTTCTCATGGGCACTCCTCTTCAAGTTTGGTTTTCTGCATGTAATGTTTTCCTGTACAAGTAAAAACACGGTTTGACATCTTATATGTTAGAAGATGAAGAAAAAAAAAAGTAAATAAATAGCTAGTCACTTGCATTAGTAACTTAAACAATACGACATAATTTATGAAATTTCACTTAAGTTTGTGAGGGGTAAATAATGAAACAATTTAAAATAGTCCACGACCATACAAATTTTGTTTTGCATATTCATGATTGTATATTGTTGAAAGTACTCTATATTTAATCACTATTAGCCTCGGTATTTGATTTTATGTTTGTTGTGTTTTATTTTAATTCTTTCAATCACTCCATTTTTGCATTGGAGCTTCTTCTGGTGCTTTATATTCATTTTTATATCACCGATAGCTCCATGATAAAATTCCCATATCATTATGAATCGTGCAATGTATTGATGATGACTATATAGGGCAGCTTGAGTACCCATTTTTGTCCATCCCAGCAGACATTTCGCAACTTGCCTGTCATGCATAGAAACATAATTCTTATGGCAGGCCCTGCTCTGATACTGGAGCGTGATATCATACGAAAGCATATACTATCCACCGAGTAAAGTGGGTCACTCATAATCCAATTCTTAGGAATTCTATTGTAAAAGTATACATATTTTTGCTTTATACTACCTGTCAAAGAATAGACACGTCCGACAAATATTAGTAATCAATTGTTACTTGTTACTTGTTAGTAATTAGTAATGTTAGTGGGGTGACTTGAACCCACATCACTTTATCTCTGCAACTTCTGTGTTCATCTTCATCCTCAAACCACCAAATCATCATATCTCTTCTGTAGACACATCATTTTTAGGCATCTACTTTTGAGTTCAATCTTGAAAATAAGTTTTATAAGAGGATACATTAGAGAACTGGCTTTTCCACTGTTGAAATGGATTTTTTTAAGTGGTTATGGTATATACATATCATTTTTTAATATTCTATGGTGGATTATGTTTAGGGGCTGGCTTGCGTAGTAGAAGTCCTGAAAATAAAGCATTGATCATTAGTGAAGTGGAGAAGAATGTTTGGCCTGCAATTGCAGAAGGGAAGGTTAAGCCTGTGGTCTACAAATCTTTCCCTCTTGCTGAAGCTGCAGAGGCTCACCGGCTTATGGAGAGCAGTCAGCATATTGGAAAGATATTGCTTGTGCCATGAAAGTTGTGGTAAATATTCGATCGATGTACGCGACACAACAAACTTTTGGATAATTTGAGTTTGTACCTTTGTGTGTTCTTACCTCAGTCTTAAATAAAGTTGTGGTTTACAATACAATTTAGATCATGTTTTTACTTCTTTCTTCTATTTTGGTTTTTCTCAAGAGTTTTATCGATCTTTCACCACTTAAACTTGAATATGCCATGGTAGCAAATTGAGTAGGAGGCAAAAATGTCATTTTCGTAGTTGTTTTGGAACAATTGAAAAAATAAAGGAACACAAAAAACCAAAATGATTATGACAGTTGCTTCTACATGAACCAAATTGCAACAAAATCTATGCATCAAATGTGTAGCATGTTTGGATTTGTGGTGACTTGAGAATGCATGTGTGTTGGTTCAAACTCTAAGAAGCAGCTTTTGGCTAGCTTTGTAGCTAATGCATGATTATACAACAAAAGGAAAACACAGTGACAAATAACACTAAAAAGGAAGTTAATTAATTACGGTCATCCTCATCAGTTGCTCGAAATGAGATTTGTGGTCGTTGCGAACCAAAAATCGCACAAGTCAATTTCCATTTAAGCTTGGAGAGAAAAGATGAAGTCGTGGAAGAGGTACTGGAAGACAACAGTAGATGTATAACTTTGCGAGGAAAGTGGAAATGAGCACAAAGCTATCTCAAATGTGGCTTCAAAAGGGATGAAATCTAAGACAACAGTAGTGTAGCCATGCTATAAACTAGTATTTAACACCCCTGCAAAGAAGGAGGAAACTATATCTCTGTCAACAAAATTGTTTATTAATTTTATTTTTGCAAAAAATGTATTGAAGAACTTGTAGACAAAATTATTTTTGAAGAACTGAATGGAATATGCATTCACAAATTCCATTTGCAGTTTTTTATTATAATGTTTTTTTGTAAAGCATGCAGTTTTTTTATTATTAAATCCGTCAACAACTAATATTTTATTCCATTAACTGAGGCGGCTACATGCATCAAATTATAATATTTTATTAAATAACATATTCTAGTAACTTGCACTATTTAACAAAGCCATTAGAAGATGACTGTTGTTTTATTGAGAGTCATCATCAGTGGTTGACAAAAGCAACACTGCCACAGTCCAAATTTCATAGTCAAAGAACAAAAATAGTATGAAAGCCATTGTAATAACCAAACCAGGTGGACCTGAAGTTCTACAGCTCCAAGAGGTTGATGATCCTCAACTCAAAGACGATGAAGTCCTTATCCATGTCCATGCTACTGCCCTTAACAGAGCTGATACTGTTCAGAGGGAAGGCTCCTACCCTGTTCCTAAAGGTGCTAGTCCTTATCCAGGTCTTGAATGTTCTGGAACTATTGAATCAGTTGGCAAAAATGTTTCCAAATGGAAAATTGGTGATCAGGTATATAGCTATTCCATAATTTTAAGTAAAAATCTATTATTTTTCCAAGTGGGTTTTTTTTATATTGAAAATTGAATTGTGGGTCTATGAAAAGTTTTAATCTTGATTATTAATAATTAGGAAAATTACAATCTTTATTATGAGAATAAGACTTGTTTGGATAAAAAAATTAATTAAACACTTACAGTATAAGTGCTTACGTATAAGCTGTTTTTATATTTTAAAAAAAGTCAAACCATTTTCATAGAAGTTATAAATTGTTTTCATAAGCTATCTTGAAGAGTTAATTGAAATAAGCTAAAAATAGCATATAGACATGTCATAACCTCTTCTAAAGAGTCTCACAAGTGCTTATGTATAAGCTCAAATAAATCAATCCAAATAGGCTCTATTTGAGTGTGTTGTTGTGTGATTATGAATGGATATTATGAGGTGTGACTTCATAGGTATGTGCTCTTCTAGCTGGAGGTGGATATGCTGAGAAAGTAGCTGTTCCTGAGGGACAAGTTCTTCCGGTTCCAACCGGGGTTTCTCTATCGGATGCAGCTAGTTTTCCTGAGGTTGCATGTACTGTGTGGTCAACTATTTTTATGACGAGCCGGCTATCCAAGGGGGAAACCTTGTTGGTAAGTCGTATGATTGTAATCAACCCATTAAGCTCATAAGTTATTCTGGTATTTTGTCATTGATTATTGCCATGCTTTAAATCTCACTGTTAATTATTATATTAATTCTCAGATTCACGGAGGTTCAAGTGGAATCGGTACATTTGCAATTCAGATAGCCAAGTACATAGGAGCAAGAGTATTTGTTACAGCAGGTTCAGTATTGCTTTCATGTTATTGAACTTTTAGGTCAATTTCTGTATATTTAGCCATAAAACTGGTTATATACTTATATTTCAAGTTTCTTGTATATTGAAATTCTAAGCGATGTTTGCAGAAATTTTATTCTAGATATTGCTTTGCAGGTAGCGAGGAGAAACTAGATTTTTGCAAGGAAATTGGAGCTGATGTTGGCATAAATTACAAAACAGAAGACTTTGTTGCAAGGGTAAAGGAAGAAACCGGTGGACAAGGTATTACCTCTAGAAAGGACGATGCACATTCCTAGCAATCCTCGACATTATATGATCTATGTAGTACCATATGATATCTTTGTTTTTTAATTTGTTTTCTTAGACATGTATTAGGTAATATTATCTTTGATGCGGTGGCAGGTGTTGATGTTATTCTTGATTGTATGGGAGCATCCTACTATCAAAGAAATCTTGATAGCTTAAATTTTGATGGAAGGCTTTTCATCATCGGCTTTCAAGGGGGCCTTTCTACAGAGGCAGATCTACGTCCTTTAGTTGGCAAGCGTCTCACTGTACAAAGTATTACAATTTATACCCTTTTCTAATTGATAATCCTCTTCAAGTATCGTTTTCTGCATGTAAATGTTTGCCTGTACAAGTAAAAACATGGTTTGACGACTTATATGTTAGACGATGAAGAAATAAAAATAAATCATATGGTGGATTATGTGCAGGTGCTAGCTTGCGCATGAGAAGTCCTGAAAATAAAGCTGCGATCGTTGCTGCAGTGGAGAAGAATATTTGGCCTGCGATTGCAGAAGGAAAGATTAAGCCCTTGATTTACAGATCTTTCCCTCTTTCTGAAGCTGGAGAGGCTCACCGGCTTATTGAAAGCGGTCAGCATATTGGAAAGATATTGCTTGTGCCATGAAAACCGTGGTAAATACTCGATGGACATGACGCAAAATACTCTTGAATAATTTGTGTTTTGATTTTTGTGTGTTCTGTCTGACCTCACTGTTATGGTCCATTCTTAACGGACCCTACAGCTAAATGTGTTATTGTGTACTAAGGATCATATTTTAACTTCTTTCTTCTGTTTATGTTTCTCTTTAGCTGTTTATCTATCTTTCACTACTTACTTGTAACTAGAATGATTTGGGGAGTAGAGTTTCACATATTGTTTAGATATATGGTTAAATTGGGAAGAATTTAAATTTCAAGTTTATAGTTGTTTGGGAAAGATTGAAAAAAGCAAGGATCGTAAAAAACCAAAATGACCACAGATAGTTCTATACGAACCAAATTGCAACAAAATCTATGCTACAAATGTTTAGCATGCTTATGCATGGTTTATAGAACATAAGGAAAACCAAAAAATAGTGACAGATAAAGCTAAAAAGGAAGCTATTTACAATCATCATCAGCACTTCCTAGTTACTCTTACTCCTAATGAGATTTTTAGTCAAATTTCAATTTAAGCTTTTTGAGAGATAAGCTGAAGTCATTGAAGGATAAACTCAAAGACAACTTTAGAGAACTTTGTTGTGCATGTTTGAAATCAAATCGTGTTGTGATTTATTTTATTTTTTCTGAAGTTAAAACACTTTTCATTAAAGAGCTGGAACACAACTATTGAAATTACCTACATCGGCACACACCCACAATCTTAGCCAAAGAGGCCAAATTCTAATTCTGTGTTCTACTAACAAACATTACACAAGCCTAAAATCCCTTCTAGCAACATTAGTCTCTCTCACTCTCTCAAACCCTTCCCTCCGATCGTCTCTGTCATTAAATCGAAGAATCACTCCTTCTCCTTCTCTTGAAATATTACCATTGGGGTTATTTGTTGTTGTTATTTCTATTATTTATTATTATTTGTGATATCTGTTTATGGTCAATATTACATTGCGACTTTGATGATGGGATTTTGAAAGTATTAGCACTTCTCACCGACACATGATTACATTGAATTATGTCATTTTCTCAAATTATTATCGATGTCGGCGTGTCAATGTCCGTTTCGTATCCGGTGTTTGTGTCTGTGGTTCGTGCTTAATAGGTCATAAAGTCGTCGAATTTTTTATTTCTTCAGTTTGTTGCATTCATTGTTCTCTGTTGTTTGTGTTTGACCCATTTACTCAATGGCTATCTATACCTTACTATGGCCTCATTCATTTCACTTGTTTTTATCTCTCACTGTTTCTGAATTCTTCACCTCCCTTGTTTCATGTGCCACTGCAATTACTTTTCCCACCTTGATTACTCTTCTTTCGGATTATACAACAATATAGGACAAAATACTAGTAATCACTACAGATTCTATTTTGCTGCATTGTATGTGCCTAAAAAATACTCTCCTTCTACCTAACACAAACGCAATATGTGCCTAAAAAATGAATTACAACAGAATATTACAAGCAGCATACTATGTCTGCACTTATAATATCATAACAGAAAATTGAATTATCAAATTTCAATGTAATACTCCATTCTGATTTAATACTCTCTTTTTAGAAACTTGATAGTTTGAATTTTTGGATGATGCGTTTAATTGCTAAGTGCATATGAATTTTTGGTCTTTATAGTTGTTTACTTTCTTTTTGTTGAACAATTGTTTAGTATGCTGAATTGCTGATGCATGGTTTATACATCATAAGGAAAACCAATACATAGCGACAGATAAAACTAAAAATGAAGCTAATTACATTACCATCATCCTCAGCACTTACAAGTTGCTCTTACTCTTAATGAGATTTTTAGTTGCTTAGAAATCACGTAAATCAAATTTCAATTTAAGCTTTGAGAGATAAGCTGAAGTCAATGAAGGAGAAACTCAAAGACAATAGTATAACTTTTTGAGGAAAGTGGAAATGACCACCAAGCTAAATTCAATTTGAGATAAATTTTTAAATACATTTTGGAGAGAACTTTGTTGTGCATGTTTGAAATCACACTCTTGTGTTTTTGTGATAACTCTAAAGTGTAACTTTTGTAAAGTTACAATACTTTACTGCAATTTTGTGAAATCTATGTAAATTCAAACATACACTTAAAGATAAAATGATCATATAGAAGTGGAGAGTTTCGGAAGGAGGGTCAATGATTCATTAATTGAAATTGAAAAAACTTATTTTAAACAACTATGAATATTTTTTTCTTCTTAATTTACTTTACACTTTCGAAACTTTTTTTGTTTAAAGAAATTTTGAGATTATTCTTTTTCGGTCCTAAAATTTTTTCTACCTTGAATTGAAGCATTAACCCCTCACAATAAGTTTTTGCATAAAACAAAGTTTTTTTTGGGACTTAGCTCCTTTCATTCACAAAATAAACACAATTTTTTCTCCAATTTTATCATTTTAATTTTTTGGGAACTAAGTTATATACGTTAACTCCACTAGGTAAGTAATTAGACTCGAGCGATTAGTAAGCTTCATAAAGAACAAAATATTCGGAAGAATCCAAATTCAATTTTTTAGCGGAATAATTTTTTACTAAACATTATCTATATCCCGAAATTATCAAATCCTCTTCCTTTAAAAATAATTTAGTAGTTAAAATTCAACTTTTTTTTTACTATAAGATAAAATTCAACTTTTAATAATATGAATAAATGAATTGTCCAAAAAATTTCAAAAAAAAAATGGAGTATCCGAAGTTGAAACTTATTATTTTAAATAATTATTTTAAAATTTTTATAATAATACATAAAAACTTATTTATTTAAATAAAATATTTTGTGTCTTAATTACTCCCTCCGTTTTTCAGGCTCAATTGGACTGGATTGTTTCCCGGTTCACGGTCCGACCGGCCGGTCCGGTTTTGACAGCTTGATCATGAGAAAACAACAAAAACCGATCGACATGGTAAGATCTGATTGGTACAACACACGTGACATTGAAACTTAGTACATGTATTATTAAAGCTATATACTCGATTGCAACACCACTCAAACAAACGAGTTAAACCATCTTTCTTTGCTTCACCTCACCTCACCTCACCGGCGATTACATTAAGGTTTGTTAGTTTCAATCATCAATTTTTCCGAACTCTAACAATCCTTATTTCTCACAAACTACTATGTTCTTGTCTTTTTTTATGAAACAATCATGTTTTTATTATCAGTAACAAAATTAGAGTGACCCAATAAGCTCAAACGAATTAATCATCATTGAACTTTCTCTTTCAGGTTCAAAGATTCAATCTTGAGTTGTTGTGATGGATCTATCAAAACTCAGTCCTGCACAGATTACTGTGTATGGATCTGCATTTTGTGTAATGCTTTCTATGCATTTCACTTTGCAATTACTTTCTCAGCATCTTTTCTATTGGAAGAATCCAAAAGAACAAAGAGCTATTATCATTATAATTCTCATGGCTCCTATTTATGCTATTGTTTCATTTGTTGGTCTTTTGGATATTAGAGGAAGTAAAGAGTTTTTCACTCTTTTGGAATCTGTTAAAGAATGTTATGAAGCTGTTGTTATTGCTAAGTTTTTGGCTTTGATGTATAGTTATTTGAATATATCTATTAGTAAAAATATTGTCCCTGATGAAATTAAAGGAAGGGAAATTCATCACTCTTTTCCAATGACACTTTTTCAGGTATGTGCTGATTTTTTGTACTCTTGATTTTGGGGGTGAATTAATCTTCGTTCGATTTTTCGTGTGATGGATGTGTTATTTTGTTCTACTTAAATTTATTTTTGATGTTCAAGTAGTTTAGTGAATCAACAATTTTGGTTGTGTTTGGATAAACGACTTAATGAAGTGCTAATAGCATAAACACTTATCATATATGTGCTTATGTATTTGCTGTTTCTATAACAAAAGATATAAAGTTAAGTCAAACTATTTTGATATTTAACTATGAGTTGTTTTCATAAGCTATTATAAAGAGTTTATAGAAGCTGAAAACAGGTTATGGACATGTCATAAGCTCTACCAAATAGTTTCACAAGTGTTTATGCTAGTAGATAAACTCAAATGAATCAATCCAAATAGGCCCCAAGTTCTTAAAATTATAGGTGTCACAGTTTGGTCTCTATAGTGATTATCAGAATCTCAAAATAATCGTTGAAACTGAATCATCAAATTTGTCCTTTTGGGGATGAACTGAACCATTATGGATCATTGTTGAAACTGAGCCATTAAATTGACTTGGAAGAACTAATGTTAACAAGGATTTTCAATGGCGTGCATGCCTGTAGTTTTATTTCCTTTTTTGTATTGCTTGCTTCTTTCCCTCCTTGGTATTGCTTATACCTTGGTGTGTGGATTCAATACAATTTGAAGTTTATAAAAAAAAACAAGGATTTTCAATTTTATGGATCATGTTGGAATTTGGTTGATTTTAGGGATCAAATAGTGTGACACTTCTAATTTCAAGGACTAAAGTGATTATTTACTTGTTATAGTTGTTAATATATAAATGTTATTGAGTTTATGGTATATTCACACTGGTATTAATTG
Organism: Trifolium pratense; assembly: GCF_020283565.1. Taxonomy (NCBI): domain Eukaryota; kingdom Viridiplantae; phylum Streptophyta; class Magnoliopsida; order Fabales; family Fabaceae; genus Trifolium; species Trifolium pratense. The sequence continues at coordinate 28,822,229 of NC_060060.1, read as the reverse complement.
ACTTTTGCAGCCTCATTCTGTTCGGCTGAACCACCATACTTTGAAGCTTTTAAAATATTGGACATGGCAGTTTGTTTTCACCCGCCCAGTGTGTTCATTTTTGATTATTACATTACAGCTACTTGGAATCTTTCCAAATTGGTTGAGCTGGATTTTCACCATCATTCTCAATATTTCCGTGTCATTGGCCTTGTATTCTCTGGTGATCTTTTACCATGTGTTTGCTAAAGAACTGGCGCCACACAAACCTCTAGCGAAATTTCTGTGCATCAAAGGAATTGTTTTCTTCTGCTTTTGGCAGGTAAACTTATTATCGCTTATATGGTTGTAGGACAAGTTGAATACAGTGACTACATAGAGAAAAGTTAGAGCAAGAAATCACAGACTACTTTCTGTTACAAGATAGGAACTAAAATTTAAACAACCAAACTTGCTGAGTTGAATTTTCGGTCACTGTGGAGTTTCTTTACATGCTTAACGAAACTGATACGAGATCGAATTTGAGAGAAGTAATAGGTTTTGAATGGATCTGCAAATGTGTAAAATGTTTTTCTGATTGTCTCAGTTTGAAAACTCAGGTTTATAGAGTACAGAAAGTTGGTTGGATAGCCTAACTAACTCGCAACTGCACTGCTAACAGATTCGGCAGCTAAGTAGTACTAAGTTACTAATAACTATAGATTTTACGTGCACAGACAGTAAAACAAAACATGATTAATACAAATACATAAATTACTAATATATATTATACTCTAACACATAGAATTGATCCAACTTATTAGACGGTCATGCGATTCTCAACTTCGTTTTGTTTCTTTAACTTGTGTTAAAATACTCAATCGGATTAAAGTTTATGATTCTGGCTCAAAATCTGCATGGCATAAGATTTTTTTTCCTCTTTCTAGATTAATGTTGATACATAATCTTGAGAGTGCTGAGGTTGTTTGCTAGTTATGTCAAGCCAAAACTGTAACTGTTTTGAGTTTTATTTGTGATTTTCTTAGAAATGAAGTGTCGTATGTAACAAATGTTAAACCCTAGATTCTGGCATCACACATAACTTACATTCTATTAGGATTTTTCCTGATATGGCAGGGTCTTCAGTCTTCACATTTCCAGATATGGCAATTAGTTGTTCCTAATTGGTTCAGAACGTTGTGCTTCAAATTGCTTGATTCATTCATTTGTGTCTTATTGATAATGAACTTTGTTTGGCCCTATACAGGGATTGGTGCTAGACGGTTTAGTAGCAGTTGGCGTGATTCAATCGCGTCATTTGAAGTTAGATGTGGAGCACATTGAGGAAGCAATGCAGAACATTTTGGTTTGTATAGAGATGGTGGTATTTTCTGTTCTTCAACAGTATGCTTATCATGCTTCACCATATAGTGGAGAAGTTGAAAAAATGCTTAAACAAAATAAGAAAACTGAATGATATGGTCAAAGATAAATACTCTAGCTATAGAGATGTATTTAAGAGTTATTTACATTGGCATTAGAAACTTGAAAACATTTGATGCTATGTGGATTGTTCTTTTTGTGATAAAGAATATTATTTGTATAATTGTATTGTAGTATGCTGTCATAATAAACTCATCTTCTTCTTGGTGACTGTAGTTTTGCAGCTCTACTAAATAAAATTGGCTTTTATTTAATCACTTGATGTATATATTTACTCCCTCTGGTCTCATATATAAGCAAATATTCCTGTTTTAAGTTCATTGAATAACTGATGTATCTTACCTATAACACGAAACATATACATCAGTTATTCAGTGAACCTGAAAAATGAATCTTTGCTTATATATGAGATCGGAGGAAGTAATGGCAATTTCTTAGGATGATAGTTGTTTCTGATTGTGTTTATGGTTTGAATCAATGCCTTTTACTTGCATAAATCAATCATGTAATTCTGGCAAATGCTTTGAACTTGCACCAATATACCAGCCAACTCTTCATCTTTAAAAAGCTAACTTGATTAATATAGTATATGATATATGAGTGTTTATAGTTTTATTTAAATTAAGTTGATATTAAAGTTACTACCATAGCATTACTAGTAAAATATGCATTTGTAATATGATCTTATTTATGATATATAATGTTATCAATTTTGACACGCACATACTTGTTGAGTTGTTGAATAGATGGACGGATCTTCTGAAAATCAAAGCGTAATAATTTGCTTTCTACGTCTCATAAAATACGTTTAATTTACTTTTTATGTCTTAAAATAATTGGAATACTGATACAATATTTATTATTTTTTCACTTATATACTTTTATTTATTAATTTTCACTCTATTTAACTTAATTGCTCATCTAACTATAATTAATAAGGTGTTCTAATACATGGTATCAATTTTATCATTAAAATCAGCACTAGTCATTTTTTTAAAAGCTATACAACTAAAATATGACAATTTTATGAAACAAAAAGAATAATATTACATGACCGAAAATATCTTCAACATAAATAAGAAAGAAAAATAAATGATAACTAGTAATACTTCGGTCTCAAATATAAATAAAATTGATGAATTTAGTCCAAATCTTAAACTAAATTCATTAACATTGTTAACCAGCTTTTACTTATATTTGAGAATAGAAGAAGTATACCATTTGATCTCTATTATAAACAAAGAAAATATTACTTTATAGATTTATTTAATAATTGACAAGTCATTTCCCATACTTAGGAACCAAAGTAACCACAACACTATCAACATCTTCAACTCCCAAATCTTCCAACAAATCCGTTAATCCAACTCTTAAACAACTATTAGGGCCCGTTTGGTGCGCAGGATAGAGAGACAGGATATGTTAACACAATCCTATCCTATTCAAATCTCTTGTTTGGTGCATTAATTGGAAATGATAAAATAAACCTATTACTTATCCTATTCTACTTAGCCTTTGTTATTTTAATCCTTACTTTAAGCTAGGTTAGCAACATGATAAGATATATTTACTAATACTGTTCCTCACTTCGATTCCTGTTGAAACCATTTTCGTGATTTTATTTATTCTTTTCTTTTTGGGTGCTGCGTATATAATTATTAATATACTAGTATCTTACTAATATTTCTTTTGAAGCAATATCTTACTAATATATTACTCCTATTGATCTGGAAAATTGGAAAGTTCTTCTTTCTGCGTTTAATATATCATAATATTGATCTGAATTTTTATTTGCTCACCACATACTAATCTTTATCTAACTATTTTATTTTAATTTTAATTGATAATGAATATTCATTATTATTGCTGGATTTTTATTATTATTTGTACCAAAAAAATTGATATTATAGTTACAACAATTTTAAGTACATTTTATTGTTGTCGACAAAATATTATCAGTGCCGATAAAATATTATTTGCGTCATATCGTTTGCAGTTTGCACATACTTATTAGGGCTGTGCAAAATATCTGGTTAGGAGGCCCAAATCCATAACCAGATCCAAATTCGTTATAAAAATCCGGATAAAAGTATATGGAAATTTTGTTTTTCTACCCCTATATTTATCCCTCTACCCCTACAAACTATTCAATATTCCTATTTTATCCCTTGTATCATTTAACTTTACCTTACAAAAGTATTCCGGTACATAATTATTCAATGTTCCGGTAACTTTGGTTTGTTCATAAAAATTTCTGAAGTTTTCCGGTATACAGAAATCATATGTGCAATTTTACCGGACAACTTAAAAATTTAGTCCCGGTTTGTTGTTTCTTCAACAATAGCTTTGTGTCACCTCACAACTTATTCTCTCCTCCTCAATCTCATCTGCCTCAACCCTTCACTCAAAACAACAACAACCTTCTCCCACCAATCCACCACCACCCTTAAAGCACAGTCATAACAAAAGCATCGATGACGAAGCTCGCCGCAAAAACATCTTCTAACATCTTTTCTCCGTCAAATAAGCCAATCGATTTCTACCAAACCTACTCCCTCGACGACGTCGTTTATCGATCTCGATCCTTTACCAGAGAAGTGGAATGGATTGATTTGGACTTTACTTGGATTATGTTTTTAATCATATTGGAGAAGATGAATGGATTGATTTGTATTTACAAGATTATAATTTATATGAAAAGAATGGTTTACTTTTTACAGAGACGAAGACTTGGAAAAATATTTTGTGGTTGAAGATGGAGACTTGGATTTAATATGAGAAGGGCCATTAATATTTATTTTGGAGACTTGGTTGAAGATGGAGACTTGGATTTAACTGAGGAGACTTGGATCTTGAACTCGAATTGTTTTGGTACATACCGGAACAAACCAAAGTTACACATACCGGAACATTGGATAATTTTTTTATGTACCGGAATAGTTTTGTAGGGTAATGTTAAATGATACAAGGGATAAAATAGGAATATTGAATAGTTTGTAGGGGTAAAGGGATAAATGTAGGGGTAGAAAAAAAAATTTCCAAGTATATGGTTATCAACCAGATCCATTCCAAATGGTTGGATATCCGTCCAAATGATTTTCCCAAAACTGGTTGTTATCCGGTTAAAAACCAACTCTAGCTTTACTCTAGTCTCAATCTTACTTGTAACCAAATTGCTCACTTTCTTTGGCCAATTTTTCCCAAATCATAGAACTGCTTGTGTAAGGCACCGATTAGTAACTATGTGAGAGATAACTGTTGATAACCAAATTGACGTATACCAATTTTTTATTTATTATATCTGCAACATCAATTTACCCATTCTCTTTCTCTCGTATACTATCAATTTGGGTATTCTTTCTCCTCTCATTGATGCATATCCGAGGAGAAGGTGCACAGATCTATAAGATCTTGCTAAACATTTTTGGTGAATTTTGCTCAGGTTTTTTAGTTATTAATTTATATCTCTATTTTCTATTTTTTTTACTAACTAATTTCTATTTTATAATAATATTGTTTTTGGAAAAGGATATTAGAATAATATTAAATTGTAATTATATAATATTGAAAAAACTTAATTTTTTCTTTAAAGTTGGTCTCAAAAGTTGAATTTTGAGAATAACCAATTTTTAAACCGAGAAATCATTTATATTTTTAAATTGAATTTAAGAAGAAAAAAAACAATTTTTAATCTGGATTAAAAAATAACCGGTTAAAAATTGGATTTAAGAAAATAACCACTTTTAAACCGGTTCTATAAAAATAACCAGTTATATATCCATAACCACATTTATAACCAGTTTTATAACCGGTTTATAAAAATATATGGTTATGGTTAAGAATCCACATCCATATAAGTGGTTTTGGTCTGGATATGGTTTGGTTTTTAAAAATATCCGACCATGCACACCCCTAATACTTATAGGTTGCCCTGATGCTACTCGTCTTAAATTTGTTAAGTCTTTATAATGTAATTTAAATACGGTTCGATAAAATTATTTGACAATATATTGTTGCTTTATCGTTGTTTTGTTGTTTCGTTGATTCCTTGCTACTTATGTGTGTGTAAGTTTTAATTTGATACAATTTAAATTTTGACAAGGCAAATGCTAACCTATGCCCTAAGGGCACATTTTAAGATGTAATTAATAAACTACTATCCCATTTAATGTGTTTCAAAAATAGTAATAATCAAGTTTATTAATTAAAAGATATGGTCCACAATATTTATTAATTATTTAAATCAATTACAAAGACAAATTGTGATACTTGCCAACCATCATCATATGATTACATGCGCAGCTAAATTATTTTGGTACAAAAGAATTTTTTTTTTTTTGGTCAAATCTTTTTTTTTAAGTTGAAAACAAAAATTAAATTTTTTTTTTTACTTAAAAAAAATTAATATATTAGTATTATAAAATTCAAAAACATATTATCAATTCAAAATCCAAAATAGCACTAACAATCGTTACCATCACAACATAATACTATAATACTCAGTCTTATTCACCGAAACGAAAAAAATTAGATTATTAAGGATGCATATAATGCCAGGCGCATGTAATCATGATGATGGTTGACAAAAAATTAGATCACGATTTGCCTTTGTAATTGATATAAATAATTAATAAATATCGTGGACCATATCTTTTAATTAATAAACTTGATTATTACTAATTTTGAAACACATTAAGTGAGATATTAGTTCATTAATTGCATCTTAAAATGTGCCCTTAGGGCACATGTTAGCGGAACCCTTTTGACAATATATTTGTTTATGTTGTTTTTACTATGTTATTTTAGTGTTACTTGTGTATGACAATTTTAATTTTATCAATGTATTTTTTACAATTATATGAAATTATGTCACAATTGTTATGAATAATATGTAATGAATGTCCATTATTGTGTAAGTTTTCTTGTCCCCTAATTGTGTCTTATAAATAAGACTCATTTGTTACAATGTAAAGCACACTTGTGAATAGAATAATAACAAGAGTCTATTCTCTCTTCTCTTTCTCTCCTTCATCTCTTCTTCTCTATTCTTGTCATTATCTAGGAATAGTTCATAACACGTTAGCAGCACGATAGTCTCTCCTCTTTCAAGAAAGGTATAACAACAATGGGAAGTGACAATTTTATTTTATATATGAATTTTTTATATTCTATTTTTTCAGATAATTTTGTTCTTCTCGTTTTTTTTATATTGATTCACAAACCTACGATCCAGAAGTATCGTGTTGATATGAATCCTGAAGATTCATAGTGTGATGAAATTTTAAAATATGAATCCTGAAGATTCATAGTATGATCAAATTTTAAAATATGAATCCTGAAGATTCATAAGCATACACTTATAAAAGTACCGTAAAATATCTTTTAAAATATGAATCCCGAAGATTCATAGATATAAGTAAAATCAATATCATGTTAATCTTTTAGAAGAATTCAAAAACATCAATCCCTGAAGGATTGGATAAATAACTGATTTGATCTGTTATACAGTTCTTGAACAATTTAAGAATCAATTTTTATTCTCGACGAATTCTTGAAGAATTCGTTACGGATACATCTATGAAGGATCGTACAATTAGATCTATTATATAGTTCTCAAAGAACTTAAAAATTCAAATTTTGTCCTCCATGAAATCTTGATGAATTCAATTGTGACACATCCCTGAAGGATGTAAAAAATAATATATTGATAAGATCTATTATAGAGGTTTTGAAGAACTTATGAATGATTCAATATATATATATATATATATATATGCATCCTAAAGGATTGTACAAATGATTATTTGTACATTATAAATATGTTATATAGTTCCTGAAGAACTTTAAAATGAAATTTATTTCTTTGTATTCATTATTATTTTATTATTATTATTATTGTTGTTGTTGTTAATTCATGTTCATGATCACGTTTTTTTTATTTATATTGTTACATGTTGATGAGATTATGATAATCTTGTTGAATTCCAGAAGAATTTAACATTAAAGCATCCTCGAAGGATTGCTCAAATAATAGGATTTTTGTTGTTAGTAAATATCAATTTTGATATAGTTCCCGAAGAACTAAAGAAGAAAAAGCAGACCTTGATATTGAAGCATCCCTGAAGGATTGCTCTAAAAATATGAAATTTTATATTATTGTTTTGAAGATTTGGGACATAGTTCTTGGAGAACTAAAGAGTTGCGCATCCCATAAGGATTGCTCAAGGAATTAATTACTCTTAAACACTATAAAGATAAATTGTAATATAGTTCCAGAAAAACCAAAAGTTTAATATTAGAGCATCTTAGAAAAATTTGCTCTGAAGCATCTTGAAATGATTTTTCATAATCGTTATCTATAAATATTAAATGGTATATATGGTTCTCTATTATGCTCCTGAAGTGACAAATTTGAGAAATAATTTTAAGAGTATGTTGAAAGATTAATCACATATTGCTTGCATATACCTTCGATGCATATTCTATATATATTTTTTCGATATATTATGCATTATTATACAATTGATTTTTTTAAAAAAAATAATAATTATACAACTGATTTAAAATAATAGGATTGTGAAAGGTGTATATTGCTTTTAAATTCCCTCAATTATTTTATAGCAACGGTTACTATTTTTTTAATTGATATATTTAGAAAAACAATTCTATGCAAATTGATTACTTCACTTTATCTTATTCTGGTGTACGTTTCACTTTTATATCAGAATTTAATTTAATTTTTTTTTGTGCCTCAATTTATTGTATATTTTAATTTATTATTATAATATTGGATGATTGAGTTTTTGTAAAGACTAAAAACAATTTTGAGTGAGTTTATTTATATTAATTATTAATTAGTTCTATTTAATCATTAATTTGTATGAATTGGCTTTGAGTAAGTTCGGTTACAAAATAAATTCCACATTGCCATAACTTTTTATAGCTACTATGAGTACCTATTAAAATTTCATAATTTTTATTTGTAATGTTAGTGTAATTAGTGTAAGATCGGTTACATAATTAGTGTAAGATTTATATGTTTCAGTTACAGTTTAACTTATACTCATAACATGACCTTTATTGATTTTAAATATTTTAATTCTCCATAATTAAATAAAATGATAAGCCATTGGAACATAAGAAACCGTTTGTTGTCTATTATTTTTATTCAATCATTTAATTGTTAGTCTTCTATTTTTATACCCATTAAATAAATTGAAGAAATTAATGTTGCACAATGCAAAAATATGGCTTCGGAAGAGCTAATATATTTTTACATATGAAGGAAAAACAAGAACGCGTTGAGAATACATTATATTTTTCAAGTCTCCAAGAAATTTATTAAAACGAAGGAGACCTTGTATCTCAATATTACGAGACATGTTTTTTTTAAAGAAAGTACCAACCTTTTGTCTCTAGTTTGGGAAATACTTATAATATTTGTGCAACTCAAGCACATGTTCAAGTAAACCAGAAGTTTACAATTTAAATCATATATATTAAGTTTGTAATTGGCAAGATCGGATGGGTCATCCCGAATCTATTATAATGCGAAATATAAAATAATTCTATATGTATTGAAGGGCCTGAAGTTTCTTCAATCTAATAATTTTTATGTGTTACTACTTCCCGAAAGAAGTTGATAAATTAAGTAAATGAGCATCTTTTATTTTTAGAATATACGAAAGGTGATATTTATAAATCAATACACCGATCATGATGTGAACCAATTAGAACTTTATAATTTTAATTTATGCAACAACGAAATGGTCACATGTGTGTTTGTTGTCAACTCACAACCAGAAGTTTGTGAGATTATTTTTTACTAATTTGGTTAAGAGCTCATTTAATATTTAATTTTCTAGAAAGTATTGATAAGTATCGAATGTCAATTAAAATAATATAGAACATCTTGTAGAATATGATAATACAAGAAGAAAAAAAAATGGAATTGACGATCCATTCTCTAGACGTCTAAAGTTAATTACATGATCGATACTTATGAGATCAATACTTCAAGTTCTATTTTATATTTTGGGAACATTTAAATATATATGTTGAGATATTGATTCGCTAAAGCCAATATGTTATTATACAAAAGTCTTCCCCTTAACTTGCAATTAAGTTTAGTTTTATAATCTAATATTTTTCATATAAGCATTTTTGGATGTGTTGGTATGTTCCGATTGCTCCAATATAATGCAATATGATGAATTATTAAAGAATATTGGGAAACTATATTTGATATGACTCTTCATCCCTTATAAATTATATTGAGCCAATAATTAGGGACTTGTTTATAGCCCAGAAGGATAATTTTCAAGTGATGATGAATTAGTTTTCCCAATATTAGGGGGAGGGAATAAGCAGCTGAAAAATATGAACCAGAAGTTCAAATGAATCACTTGAAATAAATAATTATTATTATCTCATCTTGATCCTCATATAAAATAGATTGAACCAGATGTTCAAAAGATATATCATTTGCAAAGTCTATGAAATCAACTATCAGCTGCTAATGCTCCAATCAAAATGAATGTCCCTGTTGGACAATCTTATATTGCAAATGAATTTTAACCACCCTATAGCGTGGTAGGACAGTCGGTTCCAAAGATAAAAATCCTCAAATAAGAAAAGGAGCTAAAAAGAAAGATGACCCAAGTGAGGATATGAATAATTGATTTTCCGAGTTCCAGAAGAACTTATCAGGTACCTGAAAGATATGAAAATAAAGAGATCTCAATAAATACGATGGAACCGAGATGAAGTCAACGTTGACAATATTTTTGCACATAATAAAGCGCTATATATATGTGATAAATGACAATGAGGATCATAAATCAAAGTCTATTAAGGATTATAGACAATGAAATGATTGACTAAATAGATAGACGCAATTGATACAAAATTAAACTGGCTTTGCAAAGCGAAATGTTTTTGGACCAGTAGTCCATTTCATCTGCAGATGGAGATAAAACGATATAAATAAGTTTTCAAGAGAAAAATAATAAAAACAAAATGTTTAGAGTTTGAATTGTTATTCAAGTATATTGATAAATGTCAATCATTGATTTTCAAGAAGCATATTCACCTGAAGTGAATTCAAAAATTAATTAAGTTGAGTAGCATCTGAAATACTCAATTCATGTGAAATATGTGTTATAACGTATTTGACTGGCTCACTTGATAATGATGATCCCTGAAGGATTTAGTTATATTTGGCAATGAATTATTTATACCTGAGGCTTATATTAATGATAAAATATCATCTAGACTCCCGAAGAGCTTATGAGATATTTTCATTTAAATTTATAATTTAAATAAGATTATATAGCAAAAGTGTTAAAATAGTTTGACATTGACAAATCTAATTTGTTGTATACTAAAAATGGTTGCAATGTCATTTGATGTGTCATGCATCAAGAAAATGATGAACAATTTGAATTGGTCCTGAAGTACCATATCTTAATTCAATTAAACTCACTAATATATTTGCTATAATTTCGTAGTATTTTATTTTTGCCTATTCATCCAACCCAAATATTGAAGTAAAGCAAAACATACAATTATTTATACTTTAAAGAAACAACAATATCATCCAATCATGTGAAGATTTTAGCACTACATCAAGCAAGTTGAGAAGATGTTTTTGTTGAGGATTGTAATTCAACACATACAAGAAATTCGTTGTTTTATTACAAAATGAAGGTTCCTGCAACAACTCAACATGAAGATAATATCAGACGCAGTGCTAATTTAGAGAAGAGTATAATAAAGAAGATATGACAGATTTTTCTACAGAGTCAACTTTTAGTAAAACTTTGGAGCAGCTAGTACTGAAGATTATTTGGTTTTTCATCTCTATTGTCTTTATGAGGGGGAGACACAAATATGCACTGCACTCTTTTTCCCTTCGCCATGGTTTTATCCCACTGGGTTTTCCTGGTAAGGTTTTTAATGAGGCAGTTCACACACAAATGATGATGTACTCTTTTTTCCTTCACTAGGTTTTTTTTAGAGAAAGAATATCCTTCATGGACATTCAAGGGGGAGTGTTATGAATAATATGTAATGAATGTCCATTATTGTGTAGGTTTTCTTGTCCCCTAATTGTGTCTTATAAATAAGACTCATTTGTTACAATGTAAAGCACACTTGTGAATAGAATAATAACAAGAGTCTATTCTCTCTTCTCTTTCTCTCCTTCATCTCTTCTTCTCTATTCTTGTCATTATCTAGGAATAGTTCATAACAACAATGATAATTTTGTCATTAATTATTTTATTTTATGATAATTGAAAATATAAAATTGTTTTTTTTTATAAAAAATGTATTTGTTTAACAAGAATAATATTTTCATTTAAATAAACATGTATCTTATCATGTCAATATCAAGTGTGCACCAAACACAGGATATGATAAAATAATGATATCATCTTTCTTATCATGTGTGCACCAAACACATGATAGGAAACATGTTTATCCTGTCACTATCCTATCCTATCATATCCTTATCCAGCTTCTTATCCTATCCTATCTCAATCCTATCATGCGCACCAAACGGACCCTTAGTATTCTTCTTTTTATGTTTATGATGAGAAGAATGAGGCACATTCACAAAACTTTCAGCAAACTCAGTATTAACCGGCCTAATCACTTTATTATCTTCATTATTAATAACCACATTCACAATTTTTTTTTTGGGGTGTTACTAGAAATAAATCTTTTTTTTTGGTTATCAAGTTATTAGTTTAAAGTTATCGTAAAAAAAATGTTATCAGTATAAAGTTTTTATCATTGTTTATGTTTAATAGGGACTAATTGTCGTCAGGGAAATACGTAGGATACATAAAATGGGTTCTCTCTAACCGTTTTTTTTATACACAAAAGTTAAAGATTGAATCCCTGATTACTTGCTTAAAAGGCCCAAAAATATTGTCAGTTAGACCAATTCGTTGCTCATTGTTGGTCCTTCATTTTTAATTGCTGGAAAGAGAGAAAAAATCGTTCAAGAATTTTAAATTTAAAGATAACTAAGTATGATTTTTAAGAAAAATACTGCAACTAAATAAGAATCTTTTCTCAACCCCTAATGTAAAAGACTTAGAACTATTTTTTTTATAGTATAAAATTTTTAGAGTGAAGTGGCGGTGCTATGTCTGGGGAGGATCCAAAATTGAGCTTATAACATATTAGCCTCTTTTGGTAGTTGTCATAAACTCAGTTTATAGCATTTTTTATAAACAAATAGCATTTGAGTTTATAGTCTAAAACGTTTTATAAGTCTTATTATTTTTATTGAAAAAAAAAAAATTAAATATCAATTGAAGGTTAATGCTAAACAGTTATGCATAGTATGCGAATTTGAGAAACTATCATTTGTGTTGAGGTTAATAACCATCATCAACGGAATCATCACTGGAATCCTCATCGGAATCATCATCATCGGCGGAATCATCATTATCATCGTCATCAGCGGAATTAACAGCATCAAGCTCGGAAACATGTAACAAGGAGGTGGAAGTAGCGGAAGTACCGACGGTGGTGAGAGTAGTGTCGGAAGTTCCGACGGTACCGGTGGTGAGAGTAGGGTTGGAAACAGATTCAGACATGTTGATTTCGTTATAGAAAGAAGTGGAGAATAGAAATGGAAAAAATATGAGTAAACGAAGTTTTTTTTTCCAAATTCTCTAATTTTTTAACATTTAACCATGGTTCTAACTAACAATTTCTATAGTTGTTTCCAAACTTTTAACTATGGTTAAACTTTTAACTGTGTGTAGTGGAGTCATCGTTTGATTTGAGAGAGAAGAGTAGTGAGGGAGTGAAATGGTTTGCATTCCATGTGTCTCAAAGTGAAAATAAGGAGAGAGAAAGAGAGATCACGTGTTGATTTCCATTTTTCTAATTGTACATGTTTCCAACCCTACTCTCACCACCGGTACCGTCGGAACTTCCGACACTACTCTCACCACCGTCGGTACTTCCGCTACTTCCACCACCTTGTTACATGTTTCCGAGCTCGATGCTGTTAATTCCGCTGATGATGATAATGATTCCGCTAATGACGATGATAATGATGATTCCGCCGATGATGATGATGATTCCGATGAGGATTCCAGTGATGATTTCGTTGATGATGGTTACGTAACCAGAACGTACCAGAAATTCTGTTACGATCTTCGTAATCCTCATGCGCAACCACTACATCCTCCTCCTGATTTCGATGTCGTAACTAACTTCATCCATTCTTTTTTATTATTATTATTATTGAATTTTATTATTGATATTTTCACTATATGATCGATTTTGCTTTTAAATGAAATTGTTAAATGAAGTTGTTAATAAATATTATAATGATTTTACCGAAGTTGTTACTAAATACTACTATAATTAAATAAGAAGTGTGTATTATTATAAAAAAAAAAGTGTGTATTGTTAAAAAAATAAAAAATAAGAAGTGTGTGGTACATAATATGGTAGTGGTAAGTAATCTTCATTGAATTGCTATGTCTCCGTTTTGATTTTGTTGAAGGTAGTGAGTAATCTTCTTAATTGAATTATATACCCTCTGATTTTGATTTTGTTGTCTCTTAATTTAAGGAGTAGTATTTTCCGAAAATAAAAAACATTAAGAAGTAAGCAGTCTTCATTGAATTATACCCTCTGATTTTGATTTTGTTGTCCCCTTCAATTGGAAAGTGTGTTAGTCATTATTTCTGCAAAATATAGAGTACCTTTAAATATGTACCAAAAAAAAAAAAAAAAAATAGAGTACCTTTAAATATATTCTCTCCGGCCTTATTTTGCAATTTGAAGATATAAAAATAGGGAAATGCTACTTGTCGCGACAGAATTTGTCACGAAGATATCACGAATTCCTTAAATATTTTCAACGCCTTGTACAACTATGTTCTCGGTTGTTAGATTTATCCAACGGTTTATAAAATAAAATCAACTAAAAAAGTAAAATAAGTTTTGGCAAATTCTATGGTACATATGTTAATTTCTAATGCACCGGAACATTATATAATTAAATTAATAGATAAATGATTATTTTCTAAAGTAAACCATTTTTCTTATCATTAAAATAATTATAGTAACTACATATTATTCATCAAAACCGTCAAAAATATAAAATTCGATATTTTTTGGATTTTTATTCATCATAATAGTCAATATTGAATTTAAAAAAAAAATATTAGAAAAATTAGTATAATGCTTATAAACAATAAAATTGTGTTTTTTCTTGTGATATTATTATTTCTAAAATACAATAATCGACTAATAGTTATTTAATGCATAAAAATAATCGCTAATTTAACAATTTACTGACGTGATGTACCGGTACATTCAAATTATTCGAATGTACCGTAGAAGCCCCCTTTTGTAGTAATTATGAAGAATAAAATTATTTACCTGAACGTGACAATGTAATCGGTTAATGACTTAATGCTATGGAAGAGAATAGACAAAGTGAAGTGAAAAAATGCTAGAGACGGTTAATGATACAGTTTGTTGCACTGTATTATTCAACGCCCTTGATTTTCGGTCAAGAATTAATTTCATTGGTTAAAGGCAAATTCGGGAGCTATTCGTGAACATAGTGTCGCGACAAATAGCATTACTCATAAAAATATCCCAACATATTTTTTTGTAAATATGTACACAACTACACATGAATCACTCGAGTGTTATAATAATAATCTTCTTAAAAAAAGGCACAAAGTGATGAAATCAGCATTTTTCTACCTTTCTTAGTTAAATACTTAGTTATTTAAAATTATTAAATAATATTTAATGTGTGTGATTTTTTTAACAGGTGAAAATCATCCACTCATCGGCTAAACCGTTATTTTTTGATGATGACCCTGTTGCACAGCTAGACGCTGTGACCAAGTTTGCTACGGTATTGTCAATGGGATCGCATGATTTTATCGATGAAGTCCTGAAAGTACCAAATATTGTCGAACAATTGTGGTAGTTCTCGGCACAGAATGATTACCCTGAACTGAAGGTATGACATTTTTCCTTCATGTCTGCTCTGTTCAAGAAATTACCCTGAAATGAAAGAAATAAGATTCTGCGTCGTTACTTATTGCAACCCTCATTGGCAGCATTGCATACTCTTTGGTAGGACGGTTCATGGTTCGGTTTTCAGAGAAAACTGAACCGAACTGAACTGTCGCGACAGTTTTATATAACTGAACTGAACTGTCAATAAGTTGTCATGAACCAAACAGAACTGTTATAACATTTTAGTTAGCCGGTTAACTACTTCCGAACCGAACCAAAACTGAAAAATTGAACTAATGTTATGTTGACTGTGGAAAACTGGGAAACCGAAAATAGTGGAAAATTGAAAAGATCAGCATTAGTTTTGGAAGCATAGGAGCCGAACTGTCATTAGACTCACAACAGTTCTATAAATTTAAATTAGGTACCTCAATTTATATTTGGAAGCATAGGAATATATGAAAGATCCACTATCTGTTTCACTTTTCACTGCTTATAGCTATTGATGCTTTTGCCAACAAATCACAACATAGAAATGAAAGGTAGAAGTTGCATCTGGTATACTTAATTACAACCGAACCATTTCAAATTTTTGTTTTCAATTTCAGGTACTGTGTAGTAAATTCAAATCTTTGAGCCTTCACTTTCCACCTTTGAGCTTTCTGTTAATGATAAGGACATAGAAGGAAATTCAGTTGCTTGCATCACAAGTCTGTTAGATTCTAACTGTCAACAACTGCTTGTAACTAACTAAGTTTGTTAGGATATAGTTAGTTAGTTAGTTGTTAGAGCATATGTGTAATCATAGTTTGTATATAAGAGATGATTGTATCATAAACTCATTAGATTTGTGAATATAGAAAATTTACTTTCTTCTCTGCTTATGATTTTTTCTTCTTTTCTCTGCATAAGTCAGTTCCAAGCTTATAGCTATGGAGTTTATCTTCAGTTTTCACACTTTCAACTACACAGTACCGTCAAAGCTTTACTTCCAACTGCAACCTCCTATCAGCGTTTTAGTTTCGCCTACTCTTGTGGATATTTTGTCTATGGAAAACACAAGAGAAGAACTTGTACTAATATGTCAGCACAAGGAGAAACATAAAAAAAATTGCAATTAAAATCTAAAGAAAAGTACATGAGATTTGCTAACATGTCAGCACATCGATTAGCCTCACGATACACAGATTACTCAAAGTTCTCCATCCAGAATGGTGGAGAAGAGAGATTACCTCTTGCAGAAGAGGTTGGAGTTCAATTTTGATTACTTTTTATGAAATAATTGAAATATTATCTTTAATTAATGTTAATTTTAAGAGTAATATTATTAGAATAACTCAAATTGATAATTTTTTAGGACAAGTTTTTTTTTCTTCTTCTACTTTTGCAACAAAAATAATAAATTTAGAGGAGAGAGTACAAATATAATGAGAGTACAAGAGAAAGAGTTGTTCAAGAAGTTGTCAATTTGAGTTGTTCCAATAATTTACTCTTAAATAATTATACTAAATAAGGTTTGATGGTTAAATATCTTAAGAGTATGAGTTTTATTGTCACACATAATTGTATTTAATAAACACTCAATTTATTCAATTTAACATCTTTTAAAAAGTTTTAAACGAATTCTACCGATAACTCTACACCATTCAAATTGAATCTCGTGAAAATATATACTTCCTCCGTCCCAAATTATAAGGGAAAAAATCTCATTTTTTGTCCCAAATTATATAAGAGCAAAAAATCATTTTCAAGAATGTTTTTTTCCTTATTTTCATAAAATTAAATGCAAATTGCATTTAATTTCTTCTCTCTCTCATTTTCTCAATAAACAACTACCAATAAAAATTATTTTTACATCTTCCTATACAACTTATTCCAAGGAAAACCCACAAAAACATACTTCAAATTCTCATGTTTTACTTTTTCTTAATAAGTGTGATTTTTTTATTTTCCCTTATAATTTGGGACGGAGGGAGTATCAATGATAATGATAATTAATAGGAGAGAGAAATTGTTTGTATTTAAAATGATACATGTACTCAATTTGGGAATGGATCCTCTCCGGTGAAGATTTCATTGGAGGAAGTCCAGTTGCTATATCCACCCTTTATTTTATTATTAAAAAATTAGAAGTACAATTGACATATAAAATTAAGGGTTCAGATTCCACTTTATAAAAAAGTGACGGGAGACAATCCTCTCCCACTCAATTTGTTCTCTCCCTCCAATTAGGATACCTAACAATAACAGGTACCCATGCTTAAATGAAAGAATGAAGATGACCCGATATCTCTAAAATTATTTTAAGGTTTAAATATAAATTTTCGTCATATTAATTCAAATTTTATCAATTGAATTCAACTAGTGTTAAGAAGCCTGACATTTGTGTTTCACCTTTTCAATGGGCGGTGCATACAACAAAACTAACGGTTTACATAGTAACTATCCTATTTTGACTTCGTGTTCAACTATAACGGTTAATACCGTTAAACTTCCTTATCACTCTACAATATATCTTATAAAAAAAATAAAAAAACACTCTACAATATACTATTATTACCTATTAATTTAATAATCAAACACTTTATTGAGAGTTCTATATATATTGTGGATATGACTATTCCCTTAAAAAAAAATTGGATACAGACACTCAGACTTATGATATAGTCTGTGATATATGACTATTCCCTTAACATTATCACTATGAATTTATGATATAGTTTGTGATATAAATTAACGACAACGTTATTAAATACAATTATTTTTTTTATTTTTTTTCTTCTGATTTTCACCATCAGTTTAATCTGATTCAGATGTCAGTTCTGGCATCAAGTGGTTTCAATTTCATCTATTGCAGTTGTAGAAAATCGAACCTTAATCCTTCCTACCAAGTTCAGCGTCAATCACCACTAAATCAACTAACAATTGATAAGTACAATTAATCTATTTACCAGCCAGATAAAATTAGAGTTAGACTAATAAAAATGCATGGGGTCTGTACATTTTATATTATCCACCATATATATATATATATATATATATATATATATATATATATATATATATATATATATATATATATATATATATACTTTCATATTTCACTATGAACTTCTTGAAAGTTTGACTTCTTATCTTTATCCTTTGAACACGGATGTATGGTCGAATAAAATTAATTATTCGTGAACGTTCAATAATGCCTACATCTGTTTCATTTTATGAATATATTGAATTGACACTCTTATAATATATGTATACTGAACCAAAAAGTGTCTAAACTCTAAACACTAATAATATTAATAACCAAAGAGTGTGAATTAAAATAAAATAGGTTAGACTTTAGAACAATCAAGCATTCACAGGATACGGTTAATTGAGAGTGACTTGGTTGATTGCCGACACATAACCGTTTGTATTTCACCTAATTCCCACCAATGTCTTATTAAAAAAATGGATATAATTAGTGAAATATAACTTAGTTCAGTTGATAAAATATGTAAAGGTTGGGACTCAAACTCCGGACATCCCATATATCCACCCGGTAAAATTTCTAGCTACTATATCATTTGACAAAAAAATAAAATAATTGAGAGGTCTTAAATTCGAGTTCCTCTAATGTTTTTAGAGAAATATAAATGTAATTTTTTTTTTTAAGTGTTCTTTGAAGTTTAATTGAATTTGAGCCTTATTAGTGTTTTTGGAATAAGGTACATATAAATATCTTTGTAAGTAATTGACCAAACAAAAATCTTTGTAAGTGTTATGTAAATCTAAGGTCTTTCATATCTTATATTGCGACGTCATTCTCTCACCTTTCAGAAAATTTGACACATGTGTATATATTGAAAAAAAATATATGAGTACCACATAACTTTTAATATAAAATAAAAGTATATTATCATTTTAATATGAAAATGAAATATCATTTATAATATTTGGAATTTCAAACATCTTATGTGGTTGATAAATACTTGAAGAAAGTATCATTTTCCTTACCAAAATAGCTATAATTTCTTCCATTCACATTTCAATTTTTGTCTCGACTTTTTGAAGCAAATGCATGGCGATTTCGTCCTTTAGACTACAAAATTTGTCAATTTTATAAGATAATGTTAAGAAAGCTATCAACATTGTAGAGTAGCTTTTTGTTTTTAATCGAACCGACAATTTTATCTCTTACAGAGACCAAAATGGTAGAGTTTAGAATATGTGACTTTACAAGTGGGTAGGGTATAACTAAATTGATCTTTCCTTCAAAAAAATAAAACTAAATTGATCTTCTTGTGGTGTCTATATTTCATCCAGAAACTCCTAAATTTACGGTTTGAAAAGTCCAAAATATAAAGAGATTGAATTTTATATAGGCCTCATACTATATATAAACCAGTTAAAATGTCATTTTCTCATAGATGTTACCTACACAATTAACCTTAAAAAATACTTTATTAATTATCTTTATCTTCTTTGCTAAGATTTGGAAAATTCATGCGCTTTATACTATAGTAGTTACTTTTCTTTCTCATATCTAGACTAAAATATTATGTTAGGATCTTTTGTTAATTTTTCACTTTTACTTTTCGACGATGTTGTAAAAGATGGTCCACATGTCACCCATATATCCTACCATGACTAAGATAGTTACTATAATTAAGAATATTAATTAATCTAACCATGATTAAGTTAGTTACGTGTACCATAATTAAGAATAGGAAAATGTTAGTATATAATTTTTTTTTAAAATCCAGTATTCTCTCAGCATGCAAATACAAAGATCAATCTCTTAGTCTTTTGAGATTTAAATGAACAATAAACTTTCGCTAAGAGTTTTATTATTGTTGCATTTGTTGCATGTCCAAGTTAGAAATCGTGTCCCTTAATCACTTTTAAATTATAGATTTTTTTTTTTGGCTTGTGTAATAACATCAAATTTCATATTAAGTATGCATATATAGTGAATCAATTGCACGGTATAGACGGAATTGATTTTTTTTTCTTTGATATGATCATATATAGCTATAACTAATATCTGAACTTCACAACCGTGTTGATGCAATACATGGAGATACATGCATGCACTTGCACTTCAAATGGTTGACCAAGCCTTCAAAATAAACAATTAAAAAGATCTTTTTGAATGAATTTAATATGTAGTAAGAGTGTAAAAATTAACAAATACAAAGATATTTTATAGGTTATCGACTTTCACCTGTACACGTGGGACTACCCCGTAGGGAGTGCCCCATTCAAGTGAGGATGACGATCATAGTCCTTGACAAGTGAGGTTTGTGTCCTAAAGAATATTATAAAAATACTCACCGGTATATTAATAGGTACTACTAGGGAGCTTCTACGATGTATATGAAAAAATTTAATGTACCAGTATATTAGATCGACTAATTAATAAATTAACGATTATTTTATAGATAAAAAAACAATTTGTCGATCATTGTATTTTATTAATATTGTATTATACAATACCAATTAACTTCATTTGTATCTTAGTTTAAACAAATTTGTATTTTTTTTTTAAGATAGTTTAATGGCTACCCCTGCATGGAAAATGCGATGTTTTTACCAATTGAGCTAAGTTTATGGGGAATAAATTTATACTATTATTTAATTTGATATATAAATAAATAATATTTATGACATAACATTTTGGATGTAAACTTTGTTACTACTAGTAAATTTTATGCTAACGAAAAGTACTCCCATATTCCATAGTCGTAGACATCCAGGACAATGGCGGGGAGAAATACTCCCTTGTCGGAGATCACAGACACAATTAAGTTTAAAGTATGGCAGTTCCTAAAAGATAGTACATGATTGTGGCATGTTAAAAAGTTTCAAAAATTGCAATTATAGTACGAACGCGATTATACTTATCGTTGAAAAATAAGTCACATATCTCAAACTTGTTGTCCAAAAATAAGTCTGATTTAACGGTAAACAAATTTACAGTCACAGTTTTACTATTGAACGCTGCTAAATATTATGAAGGAAGTTGGCGACGAAAGACAAGAACATGCAATGTGGATCATTGTAAAGAGCTTGAAACTTTTATCTCCACGTGTTACGAAAATAATATGGTGGAAGTGTATAAAATTAACGGGTTAGATTTATTCTTGCTTTTCGTTTTTTATTTTCTTCTCACAATTATGGTTAGCCTTTACTATTTTAGGTTTGAGAAAACAAAATTTCTTTCATTCTTTTCTTTTTTTGTGGCTGATCTTCTCATCAAAATACTCTCATCATACAATCCTAATATTTTATCTCTCGATTTCTATAAACGAGACACATGTGGATTAACATGTTTATATTTTCTTCGTATATAAAAATGATTCTGTTCTGGACCGAGCTTCCATCTCGGGTACTTAGGCCTGCGAGGATTGGATAAGCCAAGGTAGCCTATGATACCCGAGCATAGGTTAGATGGTCGACACTCCAACGGTCACTTTCTTGGCATTCTCGTAACATCTAAGTTCACCGGAATGATGAGCATTAACTGCTCATCAAAGCCCTCAGCCGTTTTCCAGCAGTCACTTGATGGCCATAAATGTCATCAAGGGCCTTGGCCCTGCGCTGGGGGCTATATATACGTGATCTCAATCCCTTCACAAGGTACGTATAATCTTAGCACAGAAAATCTCACTCCACACTTGAACTGACTTGAGCGTCGGAGTGCCTGCAGGTACACAACCCCCCTCCGCTTCAACAGGGGCAACCAAGAACTCAACGTCGGCGCGGTCGCATCTTCTGATCAGACTCGATCAGATTCCAATTCCAAAAAAGTCCTTTTAAATTTATTTTTGCAAGAAAAGAAAAGGGAGACAATATGACTTCATGAATGTTTCATCATCTGGTCACCATATAAATATATTGTCACAAAGACACATAATATAAACTTGAAATCTCATAATATATAGGTAAGATTAATTATATTTGTCACTTTATGTATATCAAGAAAAAGTTTAAATTTAGTATGAAACAAAAATGAAATTTGATTTTAATCCAACATAAAGAAAGAAAATGAAGATTGATTATGTTAAACTATCTAAAAATATAAATATAGCATTTAATTAAACAAAAAATTTAATATTTAGATAATTAAATACACCACAAATTCAATAAATATTTTTCATATTTATCTTCTTAACATGTGTCTTTGCCTTAAGGGCACATGTTAACGTTCTCCTAAATTCAATTCTACATCTCTAACATCAATTTCTGCTCTTAAACAACGAAACTAAACATATACATTGAATGATTTTTTGTTTTTGACAAACTACATTGAATGAATTTATAAGCTTTCAAAATATAATAGAACACATGAATCCTAAAAAAGGAAGAACAAAATGAAAACAATTTTGCTTTTCCCTAATCTCTATCAGTTACAGCATTTAAGAAATTTGGATGTGTTAGTGGATAAGTGGTGAGGTTCCACCGTCATCATAAACCTCAAAATTACTCACGCAATTCCTTTCCAGTTTCCATCTCTAAAATGTATAAATAGTTAAATACAAAAGTCAAACCTATTTATCTAAATTTGAGTTAGATTTTTTTTTGAGTTTTAGCTTCCATCAAAAAAAAAGAAAAAGGAATATTCTCTGGATGTCTAAAATAATTTTATACTATCAAGCAATGCCAATTATGTTTTCTACCACATCACCTTACTTCATTTTTTTTAATATGACATAGAAAAATGACAGTTGTTTATTAGATGATCGTGAAAACTCTTTAAAAAATACTAACCGACACTCTTAGGATATTATCGTAAAAAAGAAAACCAAAAATTACGGATAGAAGAAATAACAATACAAACTTGAAAATTTTGACTTATTTATTTATTGGGTTGATTTTTAGCCACATGAACAAAAAATGATGAGAGGCCAATTTGAAGAAATAAAATTAAGGCCACGTTTGAGTTCATCTTACTTTTGAACTTATGAAAATAATTTATGGTCACATTTGAATTCATCTTTTTATTCCTCTAAATTAATCAAACTCAAGTGATTGATAAATTTTACATAGAATAAAGTAATTTTTATCAAACTTTATTTCTATTCGGAACACCAATTTTTTTTTTTATCAAGTAGTGTAGTAGTTAGAAATTTCACTCATACAATGAATAAAAGGGATAGTCGGGAATCAAACTTCAGCCTCCTAATTATATAATATAATATCCTTGTCAACTGAACTAACTTACTGAGAATTAGAAACACCAAATTTTTTTTTGTACATAAACGAAATGAGAAATCATTGAAGACATTCAACACTAATAATTTTCATATTTCTATCCATTGAGGTAAAATATGTTGACATAAACACCAAATTTATGTGAGTAGAAAATTTTCCAAGACATATTAAATGACACTTGTCCTTGAATAAACAAAAGTATATTGGTCACCAATGACCACCTCAGCAAGAAGTTAATGACAGAAGTGAGAAGTAGTGGGACCCACGCGCAATCCAATGGCTAACATTGAACAAAGACTTTAGTCCTTACACTCCTTCCCTATAAATCCTGTTCCAATCCCAACCTTACTCAATTCATTCATCACTGTGCTCTGTTTTCTGCAACTTCTTCAAAAATCTTAACAACAATTCATGCTTTCTCTCAAACTCTTCCTCATTTCCACCGCCGTTATTTTCACGGCGTTGGGATTGAAATCTTCTCTTCCATTAGCCACAACCCACCTCACTCTCCTATGGAATTTTTTTCTCTTGTGCTTCACTCCTCCATACCTTATTTTTACTGTCAACGCCATCATCATCTCCATACTTGCTTCCTCTAGATTTCATCAATCCTACAACCACCCAATTGTGGACCCCACTCCTCCCCCTATTGTCATCGTCAACACCGTCCACGTCGACGTCCCTACACCCTCTCCCAAACAAGAAGAAGAAGAAGAAGAACCAGAAGAAGAGACAAAACAAATTGACCTTGGAATTTTGAAGTTGAAGAGGATGGACTCGCCGGAAAATCTACCGCTGATTGATAAACCACTTCTTTCTACTAGGTTCACTCACCGGAAACCTCTTAAATTCAGTCCAGAAGGTAACGTATTGTATCAAAATTCTCTGTTTTTTTTTTTAATAAGTATCAAAATTCTCTCAAACTTTTTTTTAAAAAAATATTTTTATAAAAGGATTAATTTTTTTTTTCTCCTATAATAAATACAATATTTTTTTTATTTAGTCCTTTAAAATTTTCTTTTGAATAGTCATGTGAATTTAGCTCACATCCCATAGTATTATATATTAAAAAAAAAAATCTTTTAAACAATGGTCTTCAAATATTTTCCAGTAGTAAATATACATGAATCACTATATTAAGAGATTAAAATCAAAAAATGATATTTGTTATCTCTATTAAATATATCATTTTTCATTTTTAATCCATTTGTACAATGTCACGTCTAACTTATTCTAGGAACCATGGTGTTAAGAAATTTTTGAGAGCTTAAAAACATAAAATAGTATTATTAACATGGGTAAAATATGTATTTATCAAATTTTTTTAAGCATGTATTTATCAATTATAAAAATAAGAAGAAAAAAAAAGACTATGTTTATTGGAATTTGGATTTACTGTTAATTATTGATGCAGTTTCACATTATAATCAATCCTAACCATTGATTTAAGATCAAACAGTTCAAATTTAAAATATATTTTTACAAATGTAAAATGATCTCAGCTGCCGACCAAAGATTGGACGGCCGAGATCAGATAGAACACCCCAGAAAACCTGATACCATATTTATTGATGTATTTTGTTTAAAAATTAGACAAAATACATTTAACGCGTTTTTACTTGTAAATAATTTCATAAGAATACGGTTAACAAAAAAAAAATCATAAGAATACACACAACTAGTTTACTACTACTATTGTGTTTTTTCCCATTAAATGGATGTTGTCGTTTTGTTAACCTTGCATGGCGTTACTTTGTTATATATAGGTGGGAAATCGTTGAAGGTGGCTGCGAAACAAAAACGGCACGAGACTTTAGAGAACACGTGGAAGATGATAACGGAAGGTCGGTCAATGCCGTTAACTAGACACATGAAGAAATGTGACACGTGGCAAAACCGTTATGATGCGGGCCCACATGAACCACAAGATTCCGCCGTCACCGTCAGTGACTTCAACTTCAACAAAACATGGAAGCTGAGAAAAGAACCGTCGTTGAGTCAAGACGAGTTGAATAAACGCGTTGAAGCGTTCATAAGAAAGTTTAACCAGCAAATGCGGTTGCAAAGAGAAGAATCCTTAAATCATTACATGCAAATGATTAATCATGGTGCTAGCTAGTAATTATTTTTTCTGGGTGTTTTAAATGTATAATTCTGGGTGTTAGCTAGCTAGTAATTAAACCCGTATATAAAAAAATAGTAGTATATCTCATGGTTAGAGACTTAGAGTAGAAACTTATGTGAAAAAAGAAAGAAAAAAAAGAGATGAAACTTATGTAGTTTCTAGGGACATTTAATATTTACAAAATTGTGTAAATTTTTTTTTAGTCAAAAAATATATATATGGAGTGCAGGTTCCCTCCATTTAGCGTGTCCTCCATTTATATATATAGGTATTTTTATCAGTATATTTTTGTCGGCCATGTAAGTTAATTAAGGTAGATTATTGTAGGAAATACTCCCTCCGGTCTTTTTTATAAGAAACTAGTTATGAACCCGTGCGAACATTACTTGATAACTTTGAAAAATTATAAACCATATATAAAATTGAAATAAATTTATAAATATTTATATTTAAGACATGTTCAAAATATCCCGCGACAACTTTAAACATATATTGTATATTGTTGATAAAATATGAAAGTCCATATTATTATTCGTATATATTGTTGACATAAATTCTTCATAAAAGTATTGAAAATCTTTGTGTCAAAAAAAAAGTATTGAAAATCTTCTACAATACTCCCTCCGTCCCAAAATATAAGGGAAAATTGGTCAAATAAAGTTGATGTATTTTGTTAAAAATTTGGACTAAATACATCATTTTTTTGAACAATTTTCCCTTATATTTTGGGACGGAGGGCGTACTATATTTCAATTAAAAAATAATTATAATAAGTGCAAGCATAATGGTTTTTGTCTACAATAGTTATTTTTAAATGTTCATCTTTAACACATGTTCAGGTTATCCCGTGACAAACTAAAACTTTAAGACATGTCTTACGTATTTCATATATTGTAAATAAAATATGAAAGTCCATATTATTAGTCATACATATAGACGACATAAATTCTACATAGAAGTAACAAAAGTCTTGTACAATATTATTTTTCAATTAAAAATTACTATAATACATGCACTCATAATGATTTTTGTCTATAATAGTTATTTTTAAATATTCATATTTAAAACATGTTTAGAATATCCCGTGACAAACTTAGAGATATATTGTATATTGTTGATAAAATATGAAAGTCCATATTATTAGTAGTATATATAGTAGACTCATTCATTTTTCAATTAAAAATGACTATAACAGGTGCACTCATAGTTCTTTTTGTATATAATATAGTTATTTTAAATATTAATTTTTCAGACATGTTCAGGATATCCAGTCCCGTGACAAACTAAAACTTTAAGATATGTATAACGTATCTCGTATATTGGTTAGTAAAATATGAAAGTCTGTATTATAAGTCATATATATAGAAGACATAAATTCTTCATAAAAGTAATGAAAATATTCACCTATATTATTTTCAATTAAAACTTTACTATAATAGGTGCACTCATAATGATTTTTGTCTATAATAGTTATTTTTAAATATTCATCTTTAAGAAATGTTCAGGATATCCTATGACAAACTTAAACTTTAAAATATCGTATATTGTTGATAAAATGTGAAAGTCCATATTATTAGCCAAATATATAGACGACATAAATTCTTCATAAAAGTAACGAAAATCTTCTACTATACAATTTTCAATTAAAAATGACTATAACAGGCGCACTCCTAATGATTTTTGTCTATAATATAGTTATTTTTAAATATTCATGTTTAAGACATATTCATGTTATCCCGTGACAAACTTAAACTTTAAGACATGTGTAACACCCTCAGCTAACTACCCTTAAAAACGTGATCTTAAAAACTCTTTAAAGATAAGTAGCCGGAGCGCTACGGAAAACATTTTTCTAAAACGATCGTGCACACGACACGAAACGTCGCAGCGGAAAACATAACATAAAGGATTTTCAAAGCAATGAACAAAATAGTTCAAAAGGTAATTCATTAACATAAAACATAAGTTAAGATGTTCGCATCGATATACGACGGAATACAAACGATCCCCCGACTCGATGTTACAATTACCAGAGCACTAATATACATCTCAACCAAACTAACTTAACAAAACTATACAAAGGTAGCCTACACTAGCTCCTCACCAAAAGTGCTCCTCACCAAAACGATCGGCAGCTAAACTCGTCGAAAACCTCGACCTGAATACCTGAACCCCCAAAGGTCCAGCACATAACAAATAGGTAGAGAGTTAGTAAACATAATCACATACATACGAATATAGAAACGCACCTATATTCAACCTATCACGTATTACTAACTCACACACATGCTTCCATAAGCAATACACCAAATAACACATACTCACAAATACACAACCAGATAGTTTCACGTCGTCTCGGATAACACAAAGAACTCACATAACACATAACACATAATTGCACATTTACTCAAATGCGACTAATGCCAAACATTCAATGTCATGCCAACCTAGACACGACTAATGCATGTGGTACCATCTTCTTTATCAAAGAACCTGACCTTTGATATCCTCTTTATTGGGCAAGCCCAATATCCTCTTTATCAGACAAGTCTGAAATCCCTAAATAATGCATGAATGTATGAATGTCATGCAAATACCAAACATATGGTAAACTCACAAATGGATAACCTAATCCAACTTACTTCTTTATCAGACAAGCTGATATCCCTCTTTATTAAAGTATACAAACCTTAATATTCTTCTTTGACATTTTATATAAATGCCATTATACAACACAATTATTAAACATATAATAATTCCAAACCAAAACGAAACCAAATACATGGATACACACACTTTACAAACATCAAACATGTATTAACAATCATGTAAGGATACCCTTAAACCATGATACAAGTGCCTAATCACACTTACAAACAAAAGCAAAAGTTGCAGGTTCAGTACTGTTCGCTGAGCGAAGCCATAGCGAACAGGTAGCGAACTCATTCGCTAAGCGAATCTCAGTTCGCTGTAGCGAACTACAACAGAGGATCACAGGTACATGGCGAACAGGTAGCGAACTCGTAGCGAACATATTCGCTGCAGCGAACTACTGTTCGCTAAGCGAACAACACCAGAAAAATATCTGTTCTTGAGTTTCAATAAGGCGGTTTAACACTCAAATCCATCAAAAATACATCTAGACATGTTATAAATGCATAACAAGTGATCAATCATGTATATACCATACATATATACATGAATCAACAATCAAAAACACCAAAACACATCACACATACAAAATCATGTCAATTTCTTGCAAAATAAGCAAAGTTGCACAAACATGCAAAACCATCATCAAACACATACAAATTCCCTCCTAGATGTTCATTAAGCATACTAAGATGAAAAGACATGTTTATGATAAAGAAACTTCACCCAAACCCCAAAGAAATTGGATGAGAGAGTTTAGGAATGGAGGCTAGACACCTCCCCTCTCTTGGATCACCCAAGCTTATGCTTAACCACTCTCACCTTGGATTGAATGATGATTCTTGCCTCTAAACCTCTTCTCCTTGCTTGTGTTCTTCTAGCTCTCCTAGGGTTCTTGCTTTGCTTCTAAGCTTACAACCTCAACTTCTCATGAAAAATGAATTATGAGACTATTCCTTAGTTTGACTTGCTATATATACTACTCTCCAATTCTCTTGGTTCAAGCCCAACTTGCCTAAGCCCACTAAGCTTCTATCACACGCCCAAGCCCACTAACACGACAAAGGTTTCGCTCACAAACTTATGTTCGCGATAAATAATAATAGGTCGCGTAAATAAATATTTAACACTAACCCAAAATATAAGCAAATATATAAAATATCGATTTACTAAAAATCGGGTCGTTACAACTCTACCCCCCTTAAAAGAATTTCGCCCTCGAAATTACCTAAGAGATAAAGCGGAGAACGAACCTCAACGCGGCATCTTCGGTTTCTTGCACGCCGGACTCTTGTGACCTTCTTCGCCACAATTGAAACAAACAACCTTCGTTGCACGACAAACCTCAGCCTTGTGCCCTAACTTTCCACAGTTAAAGCACTTGTCATCCTTAAGCGGACAGCCGTAAGAAATATGACCCCTCGCACCACACTTGTAGCATTGACCATTTCCTTGCTTCTTCCTACCACTACTACTACCTCTTTCCACGATGTCGTAGGGCTTACTGCGCTCCAGTCCTTTACCTTTCCTGTCCTTCATGGCCTTGTAATAACTGGACTTGGCCTTGCCATCTTCATCACCCAATGCAAACACCTTTCCGACGACCTGTTTGGGCTTCTTGCATTCAACACTCTTGTGGCCATCTTCACCACAGTCGTAACAAGTCAACTTCCCCCTGCACGCTTCCGTTTTGTGGCCCATCCTTCCACACCTGAGACACTTGTCCAGCTCCTTCGGACACTCAAAAGGCTTATGACCTCGCTCGCCACACTTATAGCAATACACATATTCTTGATTCCTTCCAGGGTCATTATCCCGTGCCACTAAAGTAGTCAACGTAGCTAAAGCTTCTGCGATCCACGCGTTGGTCCTAGCAGCAGCCATGATTCCTGAACGAATCACAACTCGACGTTAGAATGTATTAACAGTGTACCCAACACATGCTTCATACAAGAGAAAGAAAATCCTAATGGCTCACATGAACCGACCTGCTCTGATACCAACTATTGTAACACCCTCAGCTAACTACCCTTAAAAACGTGATCTTAAAAACTCTTTAAAGATAAGTAGCCGGAGCGCTACGGAAAACATTTTTCTAAAACGATCGTGCACACGACACGAAACGTCGCAGCGGAAAACATAACATAAAGGATTTTCAAAGCAATGAACAAAATAGTTCAAAAGGTAATTCATTAACATAAAACATAAGTTAAGATGTTCGCATCGATATACGACGGAATACAAACGATCCCCCGACTCGATGTTACAATTACCAGAGCACTAATATACATCTCAACCAAACTAACTTAACAA
Source organism: Trifolium pratense (assembly GCF_020283565.1). Taxonomy (NCBI): domain Eukaryota; kingdom Viridiplantae; phylum Streptophyta; class Magnoliopsida; order Fabales; family Fabaceae; genus Trifolium; species Trifolium pratense. Next base: position 28,791,526 of record NC_060060.1, on the reverse strand, counting down.
AACTATACAAAGGTAGCCTACACTAGCTCCTCACCAAAAGTGCTCCTCACCAAAACGATCGGCAGCTAAACTCGTCGAAAACCTCGACCTGAATACCTGAACCCCCAAAGGTCCAGCACATAACAAATAGGTAGAGAGTTAGTAAACATAATCACATACATACGAATATAGAAACGCACCTATATTCAACCTATCACGTATTACTAACTCACACACATGCTTCCATAAGCAATACACCAAATAACACATACTCACAAATACACAACCAGATAGTTTCACGTCGTCTCGGACAACACAAAGAACTCACATAACACATAACACATAATTGCACATTTACTCAAATGCGACTAATGCCAAACATTCAATGTCATGCCAACCTAGACACGACTAATGCATGTGGTACCATCTTCTTTATCAAAGAACCTGACCTTTGATATCCTCTTTATTGGGCAAGCCCAATATCCTCTTTATCAGACAAGTCTGAAATCCCTAAATAATGCATGAATGTATGAATGTCATGCAAATACCAAACATATGGTAAACTCACAAATGGATAACCTAATCCAACTTACTTCTTTATCAGACAAGCTGATATCCCTCTTTATTAAAGTATACAAACCTTAATATTCTTCTTTGACATTTTATATAAATGCCATTATACAACACAATTATTAAACATATAATAATTCCAAACCAAAACGAAACCAAATACATGGATACACACACTTTACAAACATCAAACATGTATTAACAATCATGTAAGGATACCCTTAAACCATGATACAAGTGCCTAATCACACTTACAAACAAAAGCAAAAGTTGCAGGTTCAGTACTGTTCGCTGAGCGAAGCCATAGCGAACAGGTAGCGAACTCATTCGCTAAGCGAATCTCAGTTCGCTGTAGCGAACTACAACAGAGGATCACAGGTACATGGCGAACAGGTAGCGAACTCGTAGCGAACATATTCGCTGCAGCGAACTACTGTTCGCTAAGCGAACAACACCAGAAAAATATCTGTTCTTGAGTTTCAATAAGGCGGTTTAACACTCAAATCCATCAAAAATACATCTAGACATGTTATAAATGCATAACAAGTGATCAATCATGTATATACCATACATATATACATGAATCAACAATCAAAAACACCAAAACACATCACACATACAAAATCATGTCAATTTCTTGCAAAATAAGCAAAGTTGCACAAACATGCAAAACCATCATCAAACACATACAAATTCCCTCCTAGATGTTCATTAAGCATACTAAGATGAAAAGACATGTTTATGATAAAGAAACTTCACCCAAACCCCAAAGAAATTGGATGAGAGAGTTTAGGAATGGAGGCTAGACACCTCCCCTCTCTTGGATCACCCAAGCTTATGCTTAACCACTCTCACCTTGGATTGAATGATGATTCTTGCCTCTAAACCTCTTCTCCTTGCTTGTGTTCTTCTAGCTCTCCTAGGGTTCTTGCTTTGCTTCTAAGCTTACAACCTCAACTTCTCATGAAAAATGAATTATGAGACTATTCCTTAGTTTGACTTGCTATATATACTACTCTCCAATTCTCTTGGTTCAAGCCCAACTTGCCTAAGCCCACTAAGCTTCTATCACACGCCCAAGCCCACTAACACGACAAAGGTTTCGCTCACAAACTTATGTTCGCGATAAATAATAATAGGTCGCGTAAATAAATATTTAACACTAACCCAAAATATAAGCAAATATATAAAATATCGATTTACTAAAAATCGGGTCGTTACAACATGTCTAACGTATCTCGTATATTATTTAGTAAATTATGAATGTCCATATTATTAATCATATATATATTGAAGACATATTTTCTTCATAAAATTAACGAAAATTTTCTACTATACTATTTTCAGTTAAGAAATTACTATAACAGGTGCACTCATAATGGTTTTAATTTGTCTATAATAGTTATTTTAAATATTCATTTTCAAGACATGTTCAAGATATCCCTTCACGTGACAAACTTAAACTTTAAAGTATGTCAGTCTGACGTATATCGTATATTGTTGATAAAATATGAAAGTCCATATTATTAGTCAAATATATAGGCGACATAAATTCTTCATAAAAGTAACAAAAATCTTCTACTATACAATTTTCAATTAAAAATGACTATAACAGGTACCCTCCTAATGATTTTTGTCTATAATATAGTTATTTTTAAATATTCATGTTTAAGACATTAAGTCAAAAAAAAATAATATTCATGTTTAAGACATATTCATGTTATCCCGTGACAAACATAAACTTTAAGACATGTCTAACGTATCTCGTATATTATTTAGTAAATTATGAAAGTCCATATTATTAATCATATATATATTGAAGACATATTTTCTTCATAAAATTAACGAAAATTTCCTACTACACTATTTTCAATTAAGAAATTACTATAACAGGTGCACTCATAATGGTTTTAATTTGTCTATAATAATTATTTTAAATATTCATTTTCAAGACATGTTCAAGATATCCCTTCTCGTGACAAACTTAAACTTTAAAGTATGTCAGTCTGACGTATATCGTATATTGTTGATAAAATATGAAAGTCCATATTATTAGTCAAATATATAGACGACATAAATTCTTCATAAAAGTAACGAAAATCTTCTACTATACAATTTTCAATTAAAAATGACTATAACAGGTGCACTCCTAATGATTTTTGTCTATAATATAATTATTTTTAAATATTCATGTTTAAGACATTAAGTCAAAAAAAATAATATTCATGTTTAAGACATATTCATGTTATCCCGTGACAAACATAAACTTTAAGACATGTCTAACGTATCTCGTATATTATTTAGTAAATTATGAAAGTCCATATTATTAATCATATATATATTGAAGACATATTTTCTTCATAAAATTAACGAAAATTTTCTACTATACTATTTTCAATTAAGAAATTACTATAACAGGTGCACTCATAATGGTTTTAATTTGTCTATAATAGTTATTTTAAATATTCATTTTCAAGACATGTTCAAGATATCCCTTCCCGTGACAAACTTAAACTTTAAAGTATGTCAGTCTGACGTATATCGTATATTATTGATAAAATATGAAAGTCCATATTATTAGTCAAATATATAGACGACATAAATTCTTCATAAAAGTAACGAAAATCTTCTACTATACAATTTTCAATTAAAAATGACTATAACAGGTGCACTCCTAATGATTTTTGTCTATAATATAGTTATTTTTAAATATTCATGTTTAAAACATTAAGTCAAAAAAAATAATATTCATGTTTAAGACATATTCATGTTATCCCGTGACAAACTTAAACTTTAAGACATGTCTAACGTACTCGTATATTATTTATTAAATTATGAAAGTCCATACTATTAATCATATATATTGAAGACATATTTCTTCATAAAATTAACGAAAATCTTCTACTATACTATTTTCAATTAATAAATTACTATAATAGGTGCACTCATAATGGTTTTAATTTGTCTATAATAGTTATTTTTAAATATTAATCTTTAAGATATGTTCAGGATATCCTATGACAAACTTAAACTTTAAGACATGCAGTCTGACGTATATCGTATATTGTTGATAAAATATGAAAGTCCATATTATTAGCCAAATATATAGACGACATAAATTCTTCATAAAAGTAACAAAAATCTTTCACTATACAATTTTCAATTAAAAATGACTATATCAGGTGCACTCCTAATGATTTTTGTCTATAATATAGTTATTTTTAAATATTCATGTTTAAGACATATTCATGTTATCCCGTGACAAACTTAAACTTTAAGACATGTCTAACGTATCTCGTATATTATTTAGTAAATTATGAAATTCCATATTATTAATCATATATATTAAAGACATATTTTCTTCATAAAATTAACGAATATCTTCTACTATACTATTTTCAATTAAGAAATTACTTTAATAGGTGCACTCATAATGATTATTTTAAAATATGAAAGAACTTTAAACTTAAACTTTAAGATATGTGTAACGTATCTCGTATATTGGTTAGTAAAATATGAAAGTCTGTATTATTAGCCATATATATAAAAGACATAAATTCTTCATAAAAGTAATGAAAATATTCACCTATATTATTTTTAATTAAAACTTTACTATAATAGGTGCACTCATAATGATTTTTATCTATAAAATAGTTATTTTAAATATTCATTTTTAAGACATGTTCAGGATATCCTGTCTCGCGACAAAAATAAACTTTAAGATATGCATGTCTAACTTATCTCGTATATTGGTTAGTAAAATATGAAAGTTCGTATTATTAGTCATATTTATAGAAGACATAAATTCTTCATAAAAGTAATGAAAATATTCACCTATATTATTTTCAATTAAAACTTTACTTTAATAGGTGCACTCATAATGATTTTTGCCTATAATAGTTATTTTTAAATATTCATCTTTAAGACATGTTCAGGATATCCCGTGCCAATTTCAAGACTTGTCTGACATATCTCGTATATTGTTGATAAAATATGAAAGTCCATATTATTAATCATATATATATTGACGACATATTTTCCTCATAAAAGTAATTAACAAAAATCTTTACTATACTATTTTTAATTAAAAAAATGACTATGTATAATAAGTGCACTCATAATGGTTTTTGTCTATAATGGTTATTTTTAAATATTCATCTATAAGACATGTTCAGGATATCCTTGGTCAAGCTTAAACTTCATGACATGTCTGACATAACTCGTATATTGTTAAAAAAATATGAAAGTCCATGTTATTGTCATATATATTGACGACATATTTTTCTTCGTAAAAGTAATTATCGAAAATCTTCTACTATACTATTTTCAGTAAAAAAATTACTTTAATAGATGCACTCATAAACGTTTATTTATCTATAATAGTTTTTTTTGAAAAAAATTGAGGGCTAGAAAAGAGTTTTTTTGTTTTCACCAACAGTTTAATCTGGTTCGGGGCTAGAAAAGAGTTTACCAACAGATGTAGAAGCTTGGAATCACTTCTTGTTGTTTGGTGAATTGATTAATTCAAATAAAGGCGCGCGGATTAGACACTTGATTATTGACCAGATACTTTCTCCGGTCCTATATATAAGAAAAAGTTGACTTTTTAGATTCATTCTAGAATTCATGTATCTAAACAATAATATAGTCTAAACACATTCATTCTACAATGAATTTAAAAAATGAAATGTTTCTTATATATATAAAACTGGAGGGAATACATTAAGGGCTCGTTTGGTGGGCAGGATAAGGAGACAGGATATGATAAAGTTATCATATCATATTTAAATCCTTTGTTTGGTGCACCAATAAGAAAGGATAAATTAAACCTATCACTAATTCTATCCTGTTGACTCTTTGTTATTCTAATCCTTATTTTTTGGTGGGTTAGCAACATGATAGGATTTTGTAGTACCACGCTCTGTTAACTCTTGTTGCTTCCTGTTCTCTTCTTCTCCTACATCTCAACACTTCCCATTCTTTTTAATAATCCATCGATTTGTTTATCTCACAAAATTCTATTGCTTCTGAGTTTTCTACTTGATTCATCCGATTTGCCTATTATTAATATTATTATTCAATTGTTGTCGGTTGCTTCTTATTCATGATCAATTTAACTCATCGATTTGCCTATTGTATCAATTGCTTGTTAATATGTTGGGTGGAAAAATCAATTGCATTCATCATCGTTCAATTTTTTTTAATTGCTATCTCAATATATGTAATTTACTTCTTGACTCACACAGACAACAAAATTCGAAGCTATATAAAATATTGCAACAATTATTTTTATAGATGAATGAACTTTACTTTATTTAATGTTAAAATTATAATTGTTTTTTGATAATTAAATTATGTTTATAAAAAAAGTGTATTTGCTTTGCAAGAATAATTGTCATTTAAATATAACATGTATCTTATCATGTCAATATCAAGTGTACACTAAACACAAGATAGAAAAAAATAATGCTATCCTTTTTCTTATCATGTATGCATCAAACACATGATAAGATATGTGTTTATCCTATCACTATTCTATCATATTATTATCCAGCTTTTTATCATATCTATCTTTATCCTATCATGCGCACCAAACGGACCCTAAATTTTCAGTGAATCTAAAAACTAAACTTTCTCTTATTTTTAAGACTGGAGATAGTAATAAACACTTCATTTGAGAAAGCAACAAAAAGTAAATTTAATTTTTTTTATAACCAAAGTAAATTTAAACTTCAAAAGTGATGGCCCACATGCATAGAAAATTATAAATTTTGTTTAAGATTTTCTACTCTTTAGGTATGGAATCCGTAACCCACACCACCACCACCCATATATATATTTATTAAAAAATTAAAATTAACTTAATTTAATTTTGGTTTGAAGTCCATGAGTTATCACATTGAAATCCGTATGATTTCATTGTCTCTTTCCTTTTCAATTAATTCTCTTTCTCTAACTTCTCAATTTTCACTTTCTATAATTTTTGTTAACTTTGCATCCACAATCCAAACCCTAGCCGTATCTTTGGTGTCTCAAATGGCTACACTAATACTATCAATATCTTCCTCTCATCTTTCTTTTTTCCTCTTTACATGTGTTTAGTTTTTCAAAATTGTGAAGTTGATGTCAGACTTCCGCCGAAAAATATATCACTTTTGGTCATCTTCAAGCTCATCCATGGAATTTATGGTCAGATCTGTAACAGTGATCATGTAAGCTCTTTTTGGACCTTTTTATTTCAAGATCTTGGCACCAAAGTGCTCAACTTCTTCTCCACTTCCATCTACATGCAACAACAACAAATATAAAAATTTAATCTTTCGATTTCAACCCTTCATGTTTCACAAACTGTAATTTTTTTTTTTTTTGTATTTTTAGTGCAAATTTATTTTTCATCCTCTTTCTTTGTATCGATCAAAAGTATTTTCAGTTAAAAGAGCTTTTTGAAAAATCATCGCAATAAAATCACTCTCCTCCATCTGATCTACAAAACCCACAAAAAATTAAGATCAAAATACATTCGCCGGATACCACAGTTCTGGAGAGCACCGCACCGGAAACCATCACATCGAAAATCACAGAATCCTCTTCTGTTTTTATTTTCATATGTGTTAAACGGTAATTATGTTTTATTGTACCTTTTTTATAATAAGATCTAAAAGATTAGGTTGAAAAAATAATTCATTTATTTTAGATTTGATATTGTTTTCTAATTCATTATTTCTCTGCAAAGTTCTCTACTTTCACTATTATTTTTTAGATCTACTACAATTGATGAACTAAAACAAAAAACAAAAAAAATTTATATTTCTTTTATTAGTTTTGTCACAGCTATAACCAAAATATATATATATTTTTTTTTTTAGAAATAATAAGATTGTTTGAATTAATGTAAATGATTGTGTTATCAATACTTCCCTTTATTTTGATTTTTCTTTTCTTCATTAGTTTTTTCTTTTTTTTGACGAAATTTTCTTTTCTTCATTAGTTGTCACCGTTTTTTTTAAGCTCATCCATCTAATTTTATTTTTTCTTTTTTTCGTAAAAAAAAAAATTAATACAGTAGATCTAAAAAAAACTACTATTTATGTTGTTTGGACTTGAATATATTTTTAAATTTATCTGTTTCTCACACTATACAATTGATTTGGCTTTGTTAATTTTTATTTTGGGTTTAAGAAGTTTTTTTTTATATATGCTTCTGTTTTTATTTTTGAAGATAATTTTTGACGATATATCAATGAAAATAAATGGAGGCAAATGAGTAAAGGCATAAAAAAATAATATTACCACTTATTTATCCAGATCCACTTGTTATGGTGAGCTTTAAACTTTTCTGCAAATAAGAAAAAAAACTGGTTTGTTAAGTAATGAAGTCGAAGATTAGAAAGATATATGAGAGCAATAAAGAAAAATTGAAAGAATGAATATAAAGGATACCGCTTGCGATTAGATGAAGATGATGCATCTGAAGCAAACATTGAAAGTGATTGAAGATTATATGAAGATAATAAAACATGCAAATAGTAAATCAACAAAGAAAAAATTAGTTTGATCAAGAAGAAAATACCTGTGTTGCTATGTTGTTGTTCTTAACAAAAAAACATAACTTTCCTGCAAAATGACATGAATATAAAATTGAGATTAGAAAATAAAGAAGATAATAAACTTTAGATAGAAAAAAGTGAGAGAAAGAAGAGAGAAATGAGAGATTGGTTGAAAAGTAGTATATGTTATTAATTGATATATAGAAAAACTATTTAATTTGAAATTTGAAATTGAAATTTTGCCTCCAAAAAGAAAGTGGTTGTGCATTTAATGCAAGTGCCACATGTATTTTTTTTGAGAATATGGAAGGTAAGGGATATATAGGTAATTTAGATGGATATTTCTTTGTTGGATAGAAGTAGATACTTAGGGCAAAAAATTTGGTCTTTTTTATAAGAAACTTTGACCAATTTTCAAATGTTTTAAATGTTCAATTTCACTTATGCCCTTATTTATTATGAGAGAGAATTTAAAAATAAGTAAGTTAGTTGAATAAAGAGGAATTAAATAAGGGTATACATGGAATAAATTTAAATTTATAAGAGTATTAAATGAAAATAACTAGGTTAAATGTGTTTCATTGGTCTGTGTGATTTTTTCAAAGTGTTCCTTATAAAAAGGATCGGAGAGAGTAATTATCTTATGGCAAATGCTAAATAGTGCCCCCGGGGCACTCTTTAAGCCCTTAAATAGTAAGTTTTTTATAGAATTTTTATGGAAATGCGTAAAGTCAACGCATTGGAAATTTGAGTGTTTAATTTTTTGAATAAAAAGTTTCTTTTAATGGAATGCTTAAAGAGTGCCCCGGGGGCACTCGTTAGCAAGACCCTTATCTTATTGTAGAAAATGACTTTATAATCTTCGTTGATATGGTGTTCGGAGGAGCACCTCCCATGGTGCCCCGTACTTTGGAGGTTGGTTCGTCGTATTCCTAAGTTTATCAACATTTTGAGATCTAGCATATTTGACGTCAGGGTAACAAATACATTATGTGAAATTTTATTCTAATCTTATGTTGAACTCTTCTAATGTGCATTTACTTCAGTCTCTTCATAAAAAACTCTAGAGATATTTTGTTTCACAATGTTTTCGGAGCTTATATGCCCAAAAACATTCGTTTAGTTTCTTAATTTTTTTCATGAGCTTTAGTCATCTATTGTATAAAAAAATAAAAACTATCTTAAATATAAGCAAAAGTTAATATAAAACATTCTAACTTTTGCCAATTTAAGAACGAAGGGATTATATGTGTTTTTTTCTCCTATGGTCCGCGTGTGATAAACGTAGATCAAGAAACATATCTCATCATGAAACTCTTGGCCTTTTGAGTATCTTAGGATTATTGTTGTTTGTTGTTCGTATTTGTCTCTAATTAATTGAATTATGAATGGATGAATATGATGATTAATTTGACAATTCATGTGCTAATGTCTTCTTGAGTGCATCCATAATGATTAACCACTAACTATGACTTACAAGTGCTTCTTGAAGAGATGTGTTCAAGTCTGATTTGTCATCTTCCATAATACTTGGTAGTCTTAATTAGAAATGTTTATTCTTTCTGTAGTAATTGAAAATGTCTATCTAAAACAATAAAGTACAAATTACTTTGAAAAAAATTGTTTAATTTTTTCAAAATATTGTAAAACACTAAAACAAATAAAGTTTATTACGTACCCTGCAACAAATTTCCCTATTACTATTAGTTAATCTTTAAAAAAAAACTACGTTGTGAACAATAAAACCTTTTTGTTTTTCAGGATTTTGATTTAGAATGTACTGAGATTTGTGAGTGATAATATATCATGTGTATTAGTCTTGAGATAAAAATAGAGGGTCAAACAATTTTTTATAATGTTCAAACTTCAGAGATCAACAATTTGTGAGTTTAGAGTTTTGGAAAAATTGATCTCAAGATTTTTTGACAAATAACTTATCCAACTATTAAATTTTTTGCATATAGTAATTCAAAAGGCATGCAACACATCTTCAAGTTGTTGGTCTCGTCTAGCCGTCTCAATCATTCACTCATTTTTTTTCTCTTTTTTACACTGCTCTTCTTTTTCGTTATTTGCGTCAATCAACTGCTAGATTAAGAAAAGAAAAGAGGGCTGAACAAAAAATGTGCAAGAAAATATCCAACTCCTAATTTATATTCTCTCCTATATCCTAATATATCATTCATACACATTTATGACAAGTGCTCAAAACAATTCTCAACAATTTCATAATATGATTTTCATAAATTTCAAAATGCAGAAAAATGAATAACAGAGACATCAACTATTATTTTGTGCTTGTTTGCTGACAACCTCAACAAACTAACATTAAACTAAAATCGAGTCACATTAACAATAACAGTACATATACTCAGCTTGCTGTAACTTAATAAGCACCAGCATTTTGCTGCAACTTCGTAGCCCAAAGCTGTGAATTTAACTATGATTTAAAGGAATAGACATGCAACTTAAGCAACTTAAAAACTACTGTACAACTTACTGTAACATGTACAGGTTAAAATAACTTAAACCACTGTTAGATTGACAGTACATAATACAAATCATCAAAACTAGTTCCAGGCTATCAAAAAAATTAACTGGAATACTGCCTGTACATCTAGTTTCGTCTAAGTTTCTTAATTCTCTCAAGGGCACCAAGCCGATTTTCATCATCCTTTTCTTTTGCACCACCTTCTACTTCATTAGTTTCAAGCTCGTCTCTCTTTCTAATCAAACCACCAAAAACAGCAGAAGGGACATCTTTTTGTGCAATCTCGATATTATCACCATCGTCCTCATCAGAGTCATTTTCTTCTGGTAACTCAATTTCCTCGTGATTTGCATTAGTTTTTATCCCTCCATCGGACTGTGATTCAACTCCAGCACTAACAAACCCAACTTTTCTCTCTTTCGCCTTGTCAGCTGCAGGGGCTAATTGCCTTTCCAAAGCAGCCATTTCGTCCTCAGGGATCCCAGCCTCTTTTAGCTTGTCTTTGGCTTCATCAAGATTCACAGTTTGATCTTTCTGCATCAGATACTCGGGCAGTATAAAATGTGTCTGTAAAACAACAAAACTAAGGTCAGAATAAATGCAAAAAAAAAAATCAAGAATAAGACTCCGGAAAGCAAAAATTGAAACATTAAGTAACCTGGCTGTAGCTAGCAGAGACACTCCGTTTAATTCGTAGCATTTCTCTAAAGGTATCCTCATTTCCATGCTGAACCTCAAATTCATGCCACTTATTCCAAAAGTCTGGATCAGAACGTGGATCAGCAAACTTAGAGGCAAATACATATATTCCACGGGCACGTTCAATTTCTCCCAAGCTTCTTTCCAGCTCAGCATACTTCAAACACATAGTTTTGACATCCTTATCTGGAAGACCAGATTCAATTGCCTGCTCGTAGATCTCTCGTGTTTTGGGTACACCAAATATCTCAGCTGCACGAGCAATATATATTTCATACATGCTTAACTTCTCATTGTTGGGAACAGCTTTGGTTGCTTGATCATAGACCTTCATAGCTCGCTTTGCTAGTCCATAATCCTCCTCCAGCTTAGCATATTGCAGATATAGAGGTTTCACTTGATCAGCAGGGGCCTGTTTTGGCAAGCAATACCCAAAAAAAAATATTAGGTTAGCACATAGTACATTATCAGCATTAAAATTGAAGTTTATAAGACAAACACATTATCAAACAGTTGAACATCATATACTGCAATGTTGGCTTTATAGAAGCCTCCATTCCCCAATCTTAAGAATCATATGCCAAGTGGGCATAGATGAAGTCCTAAAACAGAATTGAGAATCTATAAAATAATGTAAAATTGCAAAGTCTATCAAAATGGAATTATTCTAACAGAATGTGATGGCTAAGGCAAATGAGCTTGTGCTGCAAAATACTGACACATCAATACTAGAGCTCGGTTCGGTTGCAATGCGTGTCACTAGAATTCAAGCTCAAATATAAGAAATTAGGTGCGAGATTGAAATCACGCAGCAGGGTTGAAGGAAATAGGATATCATGCATTGAACTGTCTCGATGCTGCCTAACACGTTTAAAATATTCTGTTGAAATTTATGAACAAGAGTAAAGAAGAAATTATATCAGCATTAATCTATACCAACTCCTCTAATGTAATCCACATCAACTCATTCAATCTAATACAATGTTTTATGTCAAAATCACTAATATTTTACAAGTTCAACTTTAATAGAGCAAATAACAACCATACAAAAGTTAAAAATTACAGATATAATGTAGAAAATTGATGGTGAGTCATTTGGAAAATATCGCAGGAATAAGATTCGACAATATTTGACATGCTTTAAACATAATCCAGCTCTCAGATCATCAATTCAACGTAAAAATTAAAAAGAAATAATACTTCAAGAATGCTTAGAGATGTGAAACAAAAGGAAAATAAAAGCACATACCGTTTCAACCGCATTCTCAAACAGCTCTCTTGCTCTCTCCAACTTTGTCCTTCCATATCTCTTCACAAATTTAGACAGATATGTAACCCAAATATCTTTAACATGTGGGTACTTAAATATCTTGACTCCTCTTTCATAAACCTTAAAAGCATCTTCAAAGTATTTGTGTTCCTACATAAATCAAAATCAATTAATATTATGTCAATGAGCCTCAACCAGCAGAAGTAAAATCCAAAAGAGATAATGTACTAAAACACAAATGTTGCTCTATACCTCAAGGAAGTATGCATAATTGATTATTACTTGTGGCGTGGCAATTCGTAAATCCAAAATCCGTTCATAAACTTCCCGAGTAGACTCCAAATTACCTAGACTTTCCTCCAAATCAACATAAAAAGTCCACAGTCTCAAAGATTTATGAAGTTTCATCTGCACCGGTTGATTCCCATCAGCCGCCACTAAAAGTAAAGCAGAATATAAATGCAATAGTTAGTTAACTCTCCAAGACAAACACAAAAAAAACTAAAAAGTATAACATTGTAAAAAAAATGTGAACAAGTCAGACTTAAGAATACCTTTTCGTTTGACCTCAACTGATGGCTCTGCCGTAGCCCGTCTCATAAGCTCAAGTGCTCCTTTGAAATTCTTATGTTTCAACTCTAATTCAGCCCACTCACACCAGACACTGGCCAGATTATCCACAGTTTTGTAGTTCACCTGCACTGCCCTGTCAAAAATGACCCGAGCATTGGCAAGATCTTTATGCTGCTCGTAAAGCTTTGCGAAAGCCACCCACAACGTATGAGGTTTTCCCACGGCCTTCATAGGATCAATAGTCCTCACAGCCTCTGTGTAAGTAAGTATCTGCTTAGTGGGGTTACCCTCAAAAAGCTTCACCCTCCTGTGCCATTGTTCCACATTATGAGGATTTTGACGTAAAAGCACACTATTAGCCAATTCAGGCCTCCTCTCCATGAGATAATCAAACCTAGCCAATCTCAAGTCAATGTCCTTTTTGTCATTCAGCCAAAACCCACGTAAAATCTTCTTATCGAAGTCCTCGTATTTGAAACGAATATCTTCATCCTCCTCCTCCTCTTCCTCCTTCACTCCATCTTCACCTTCTTCATCTTCTTCATCACTCATACCCATATCTTCCATCTTATAAGCAAGCATACTCTCTTCAAATTGCGAGTAGGAATCAAATATCACACTAAAATCCCTCACAGTAACAACTGTAGACATCCCCTCCTCAAAGACATCCCTAGCCTTCTCATGCAACCCCCTCCTAATGTAATACTCCGCAAGCGAAGTCCATAATCGACCAACCTCATCAGAAAACTTCCTAATCCCACCCCTAATAATCGCATCAACATTCAACCCAGAAACATCATTGGCATGCCTAGTCAACAAATCACACAACTCTAGCCAAAGCCTATGCTTAGTCTTCCCCTTTATCGAATAAAATTTATCGTCATTCATAACGGAAGCCAACCTCTCAGCAGCCTCTTGCCACTTTTCAGAATTAATCAAAAATTCAATAAAATCCTCAATGTGATTAGGATCATATTGCAGGTACCTACGATAAACCCTAAAAGAGGTTTCTATAGGAATCCCCTTTTGGCTAACAAAATACAAATAATGCTCCCAAATTCTATCATGCTGAGTAACCGGAAGAGCACAGAGAGCTCTATCAAAAGTTCTCCTAGTTCTTGTAACTAATTTCTGCTTTGTTAGGGTTTCAAGATACAAGATCCAAATTCGTGGCATTTTATGCATTGTAACAAGTGCACGTTCAAAAGTATTATTTAGGGTTTCAAACATTGAATGAGTAACGGGGAGACTCCGAACAATTTCGAGACGTTCACGGAGATAAGCGTACCAGAGTTTGTAGCTTCCAGGAAGAGCTTTGAGGGCACGTTCGTAGATAACGAAACGCTTTTTGAACGGCGAATCTGATCTTGCGATAAGGTATCGCCACCATAGTTTGAGATTGAAAGTATTACGAAGTAACTCTTCTTCGTAAACTAAGTCGTTTTCTGATGGATATAATTCTGATGGAATCGCCGCCATCGGAACAAAGAATGAGAATGAATCACACAATTGGAAGAAAGAACACTGTGTCTGTGGGTCTTTTTCTTTCAAATAAACAATAACTTTTTTCAATTTATTTCTTTCACAAGATTACTCCACTTATCTTTTTCTGTTTTAGCATAGTATATTTTTCTTTTTACAAAAGAATTTTCTTTCAATTTATTTAATATATCTTTTCTTTTCACAAAAAATCTTTCTTTCTATCTATTGAGATTTGACTTATTTTTTAACTTATAAAGATAGTTTATGTAAATAAATAAAATTTTATTTTAATTTATATTTTTATTAGCAAAAATTATATCTTTATAATCTATTTTTTTTTATCTTTATAGCAAAAAAGTTTAATTGTTGTGCACCGTCGGTGCAAATTTTTTTTACACATGCATCCAATAACACTTTGCCACATCATTTAATGAATGTGACACATCATGTGTTTTTAATTACCATACATGATGTGTCGGTATATTATTAGACGCATGTGCAAAATAACTTTATACCGACGGTGCATATAAATTAAATTCATAGCAAAAGAGTTTAATTGTTGTGCACCGTCGGTGCAAATTTTTTTTACACATGCATCCAATAACACTTTGCCACATCATTTAATGAATGTGACACATCATGTGTTTTTAATTATCATACATGATGTGTCGGTATATTATTAGACGCATGTGCAAAATAACTTTATACCGACGGTGCATATAAATTAAATTCATAGCAAAAGAGTTTAATTGTTGTGCACCGTCGGTGCAAATTTTTTTTACACATGCATCCAATAACACTTTGCCACATCATTTAATGAATGTGACACATCATGTGTTTTTAATTACCATACATGATGTGTCGGTATATTATTAGACGCATGTGCAAAATAACTTTATACCGACGGTGCATATAAATTAAATTCATAGCAAAAGAGTTTAATTGTTGTGCACCGTCGGTATAAAGTTATTTCGCATAAGCTTAAAAATGAGTTCATTCAAACCATCTCTTTTTTTAAAAAAAAAAATAATATTATTTCTATTATGTATCATATAAAAAAAAGTAGCTAGTGGTTGTATTATTCAGATTTATAATAAACAAATGGCTTAACTACACATTTGGTCCCTTACGTTTATTTTAGGTTTCAATTTGGTCCCTTACGTTTAAAAAGTATCAATTTTGTCCCTTACGTTTATTTTAAGTTTCAAGTTAGTCATTTCCGTTAGTTTTGTCACTAACACCGTTTGAACAGTACATGTGTCAGCGTGTCCAAGTGCCACATGTCAGTCCACGTATGCAAATTGACTGCCACATGTGACAAAATTGACGGAAAGGACCAACTTGAAACCTAAAATAAACGTAAGGGACCAAATTGATACTTTTTAAACGTAAGGGACCAAATTGAAACCTAAAATAAACGTAAGGGACCAAATGTATAGTTAAGCCTAAACAAATTGTTTCAAAATCAGTATAGATTTAATGATTTTAGTGTCTTTATTGTTGTAGATTAAATTTTATCAAATAAATTGTAGGTTTTGTTGTTAGGTCGTTTTATGTTATTAACTCGAATGTTGTAACTTTATTTGAATTTTTGGTACAAAAGGATGAATCTGTAAAAAAGTTAGGTTTTATGAAGATGAAGGTGAAAAATAAGTCAGGGAAGAAGTTGAAGAAATAGAGAAAAAAATTAGTTGATAATGATGCACTATTAGATATAGAACATTCAAAATTTAATTACTACCTTTTTTTCTTTCAATAAGATCAAACAGCTTAAATTAAAAGATTTATTGAGACTATTATGACTATTGGTCAACCTAATACATTTGGTGTTAAAAGTTAAAACTAACAGAAATGTCATTATGATCAACGATCATATAGTTAAATGACTAAAATAAAACTTCTTTTTTGTAAGAGATCAATATGAAATCAAAAATATCTTCTTTTTTTCGATAAATAAATCAAAAATATCTTTAAGAGACCAAGATACTAATTAAACCTAAATACTCCCTCCGGTCCTTATTATAAGGAACAGTTTGGATTTTTTTTTTGGTCCTTTATATAAGGAACACTCCTTAAATCTATGCTTTATTAAATAAGTAATTCCTTTTATACCCTTATTGAATTGAATTGTATACTCCAATATAACCTATTCCAATGCTTAACATTAATTACACACACATTTCCTATACAAAAAAATTGGAGGCAAATTTTAGTAAACAAAGAGTCACATAAATAGTCTACCACCATGTATAGAAGGAGTTACATTGGAATTAAGAATAGTGGTTTAGTATATTGATAATTACAAGAGACAACAATCAATTAAGACCAAGGTTATTTTTGGAATTAAACATAACATTTTAGAATTTTTAATAAAAAAAATAGGTTTCCTTGGTCTGTGTGTTTTTGTCAAACTGTTCCTTATAATAAGGACCGGAGGGAGTATATAAATGCAAAACAATTATTCAAAAGTTTGAATGATACCCATGACTTAGCTTGTATCGATAATAGTTTTAATCTTGAAGGCTTGCAAATACCAGAAAAAACTATAAGACTTAAAAATTATTGATTGAGATACTTACCTACATATTACTCACCAACGTAATTCTCACATCAAAAATAACATGTAAACTAAAGTCTTTGTAAAATTTGAGTTGAAATTTGACAGCATATAAATATCAAATTTGGGTTGAAATTTGGCAACATATAAATATCAAAATTGTTTTAATTTACAACTTCTGAAATATTATTACAGGAAATTTGACTCAAAGATCAAAATCAAGAAAAAGTATATTTATTTTATATTTTATATATCATATAATATACTTGAAATCAAATAAAAATTAGGCCAAACACTATGTACCTAAATTGACATAAATCCTACAATTTTTAGATTTAATGTATCTACTACGAAAATTAACGAGATTAACTTCCAGGATTTATTTGTGTGGGATTTTATTTTGTCAACTTACTTATTTTCTCGTGCGGTCCTACGAATTTACAAAAATATCACTGTCTGCTATTTAGGTAGGGGGACACCATACCAACTTTTTTTTATAATGTCTGTTACCTAAGTACCGGGCAATATTTTTCAAATTTTTTTCATTTTTATAATGTCCCATACTTAAGTAACAAAATAGTATAAATGAAAACATGTAATGATCGCGAGAAAGAGATAGAGTGACAGAAGAATATCTTTATTTGTGTTGGGTCACAGGCCCAAAGTCCATTGCGGTTCTTACTTAGGAAATTTTCTCATCCCACCCACTCACTTTCTCCCCTACCCCTAGCAATTCGGAAAACATTTTTCGAATTTTTTATAGTGTAAATTTTACACTAGAAAAACAGTTCGGAACGTATTTTCTGAATTTGTTTGCGTGCTAGGGGAGTGGGCGAGAAAGTGAATTGGTGGGACGAGAAAATTTCCTCACTTAGGTCTCAGATGGGATTACAAAGTAAAATGAAGGCCATCCAATATTTTGGGTATTTCTCACTGCACTGGTCCATCCATTTGCTGCTGAACCCATGGCTTATACTCTTCCATCATACAATTGATAGAAGTTAACAGTAAAAACTTATAACCGTGATTTCTGTGAACATAACTCAGTTGACAGAACTGTAAAAAAAAATAACTCAGTTGACAAGAATATTGCAATATGTATAAAGGTCTAAATCTAAAATTTTCTACTTATTCACTAAACTATTTGATTAAAAAAAGAGACTTATCATCGTTAAAAAAGTCACTAGGTTTGGTCTAGTGATGAGAGGTTTGGGTAGTATGTTATAGGTCCTGGGTTCGATCTCCGATCATTGTAAACAAAAAAAAAAACTTATGTATTAAACCACCTATCAAAAAAGGAAAAACTTATATTAAACCAATAAAAATAAAGAACTAAAATTTGTTGAGTCATGCTAACTGGTGCCCCCGAGGTATTGGTTAAGAAAACTAAAAAAGGAAATTTTAAAATTAAAAATAACATTGTTTACACTTTTGATGCGTTAACTGCACAAACTTCAATATGATATTACTATATTTGGTTCCTTAAACAGTGCCCCAAATTTGTTTAGTTGTTAAATTGTTTCCTCTCTTGCATCGAGCAATGAATATTTAATTTATAATTTATTTGGTACACAATATAGAATTTCTGAATCAATTGATAATATGTACTATAACGATAATGTCTGATCCTTCTCGTCCATTAATAAAATCTATCGAATCAAGCACTTGACTAAATTCAAGGTGTTAGTAGTTCGTTCTCAACACAGATTCAAGAGTTAAGAACTCATCAAACACCACCCATCTGGCCTTCTCAATCTCAACTAAAGACTAACATCGATGAAAATGAACAAGAACAAAAAAACGAATCCGAAGAGGCTAACAACCTCCAAGTCTTAGAAGGTCTCTTCAATATATATGACATTTGAAGATTTGAATTGCGTGCAGTTATATGCAATTAGAAAAATATATATTACTGTTCGATAAAGATCAGATTGTCTAGATTTAAAATAGCTTAAATAATAAGGAAAAAAATGTTTTTAATTTGAACCATCTAATTTTAATCGGTCGACTAAATATCTCCTATATATCTGTATGCAGTTTTAACCTCATGCAATCTGAATATGAGATTAGAGGATATTGTGAATTCGGATTGAATCACACCAATAATCTTGATGTGTGGAGCAAATTGAATAAGCAATCAAAACGTGGAAATAGCAATAATAATCACGAACAAAAGATAAGCGATAAAACTGTAAAGAACACGAAGCAATTGTTTAATCAGTTCAGTCAAAACCGACCTACTCTGGGGAGAGAGCCACTCTCCGTTCCACTATCAATGAAAAACTTGATTACAACGAGATTCAATACAAAAGAGTTGCAAAAATTAGACTTCAACCCTAATTCTACCCTTTTCCCAAATCTCTTCCCGTGACCAAGAAATTTCAATGATAAGTGATGACAAGATGAAAGAATCAACACCCAAAACCTAGAGATGAACCAAGAGTAACCCTCTTAACCCTAACCACCGTTTTGGTGAAAGAAACCCTCAAAACTTGCTGTCAAAAAACAGAAAACATGACCATTTAAATACCCTGCAGCAATTTTCGCCCGGGGCGCCAACTTTTCCGCCCGGGGCGCAGACTTTTCCGCCTGAGGCGCAAAAACAGAAAGCAACCCCTTTCCTGCTGCAAAATTTCGCCCGGGGCACCAAAACAGCAGCTTTTGCAGTTTTTTCACGTTTTCAAGGCAATTTACACCAAATCTCCACATTGCCTTTAAAACGATGGTGATGCTAACTTCCCACCAACCATCATGCTTCCACGCAAGATTTCACCACTCCTCTTCAGACCCCGGAGTCTACCTCTCCGTACTCCCGGAAAATTGCTTGCTTCCAATTGCCCTTGGATTTTTAGGACAATCCACAAGCTACACCGTGCCATCTTCAAACCCCGGATTGTAGCTTTTTGTACTCTTGAAGATATGGTTGCCTCCAACCAACCTTGGAAAATTTAGGTGATTTCACAAGCTGCAACCTCAAACTCTTCTTGTGTCCAACTACCTCCAGCAGTCTAACAAGTTACCAAGCCTGATCACCGTTGCTTCCACACAAGGTCCCCATAGCCATACTACTTTGGTGTACCTCCACCTCAAAACCGAGTTTCATCCACCAAAGCCTCAAATCGGTATATCCACTATGTCTTCCACCTTGTAACTGAGTATTATCATCACCGCCTCTCTAGACTAATGTCGAGTATTCTTACCACCGCCTCTCTAGGCTGATGTCGAGTATTATTCCACCGCCTCTCCAGGCTGATCAGCAAACTATGGTTGTCAACTAATGACTATGAGTGCTCCCACACTCTCATAGCCTTCCTCCTCATCAACGACAACATGAGTTGACGAACTATTGCCCCTTCTCTGAGGACAGTCCTTCTTGAAGTGACCCGGATCCTGACAATAGAAGCATATGAACCTGCCACCATTATCACCTTTTGGCCTCGACTTGGACCCATTTTTCTTCCCCTTTCCTCTACCTTCGATCTCACATCTATCCATCGTCACATTCAACCCTTCCGCACTATCACCAACCCTCAAGTCTCTCAACTTTGTCAACTCCTTGGTCCTCAAAGCCGATTGAACTTCATCCAAGATGATAGTACCTTCTTTGCCATAAAGCAACGCATCCTCAAGATTTTCAAGTGACTTGGGTAAAGCACACAACAAATGAAAGGCCTTGTCCTCGTCTTCCAAATTCACATCAATGTTCGCCAAGTCGTCAATGATCTTGTTGAACTCTGAAAGTTGCTCCACCATAGGCTTGTTCTCCACCATTCGAAAGAAAAACAATCGTTCTTTCAAACACTGCTTATGTGCCAAAGACTTCGTCATGTACAACGCATCCAGCTTGGTCCACATAGCCGCCACAGTTTTTTCTTTAGCTACTTCCCTCAACACATTATCCGCGAGGCACAAGATAATAACGCTCAAAGACTTATCATTCATCTCGCTCTTTTTTGCATTCGAGAGAGTATTTGGCATATTCGTTATGCCCAACAATGCTTCAGCACACTTTTGTTCTGTCAGTATTGCTCGTACCTCCACCTTCCACAAACCGAAGTCATTTTTACTGATGAACTTCTCAATCTCCCACTTAGAACCCATGATACTTAATTCGTTTGATCCTTTGCCCCACGGTGGGCGCCAATTGTTGTGAATTCGGATTGAATCACACCAATAATCTTGATGTGTGAAGCAAATCGAATAAGCAATCAAAACGTGGAAATAGCAATAATAATCACAAACAAAAGATAAGCGATAAAACTGTAAAGAACACGAAACAATTGTTTACCTAGTTAAGTCAAAACCGACCTACTCTGGGGAGAGAGCCACTCTCAGTTCCACTATCAATGAAAAGCTTGATTACAACGAGATTCAATACAAAAGAGTTACAAGAATTAGACTTCAACCCTAATTCTACCCTTTTCCCAAATCTCTTCCCGTGACCAAGAGATTTCAATGATAAGTGATTACAAGATGAAAGAATCAACACCCAAAACCTAGAGATGAACCAAGAGTAACCCTCTTAACCCTAGCCGCCGTTTTGGTGAAAGAAACCCTTAAAACTTGCTGTCAAAAAACAGAAAACGTGACCCTTTAAATACCCTGCAGCAATTTTCGCCCGGGGCGCCAACTTTTCCGCCTGGGCGCAGATTTCCGCCTGAGGCGCAAAAACAGAAAGCAGCCCCTTTCCTGCTGCACAATTTCGCCCGGGGCACCATAATTTCGCTCGGGGCACCAAAACAACAGCTTTTGCTGTTTTTCCACATTTTCAAGGCAATTTACAACATATGACACCATGAAAAGTGAAAACTATTGTAACTAACTAATATTTTTAATAAAAGAATGACCGTGTATGTTTGGTTTTAGTTCTGCAACAGTCAGAAGTAATTCTAGATGTGTAGAATTGATTCTCTCTTATTTCATTTTTCAAAATAGAATTAATTCTACTCAAAGCTAGAAATCGTAGCTTCTAATTTTAAAATTGATTTTTACGCTCAAATTATTTGTTCAACTCACTTTGCATGAATATATTTTCCCACATAAAATTATTTTATCTTCAAATCAATTTTGACCAAAATTAATAAAATCAATTTTTCCCTCCGCAAAACCAAACATACACTAAAAATGCATTTGACTATTCTAAAATAAATTGCTTTAAGTTATTTTTATGAGCATTGGTTAGTAAGAGCATTCACAATGGAGCACTCCATTTTTTAGTACTTAAATGGTTCCACATGGACACATCATCAATTTATTATTTTTTTAATAATAGTACCTGATAGGTACTCAACCCCTCCAATGGAGCATTTCTTAAAATGTTCTAAAATGGGTCCCATCAATAACTTCACATCATTACAATATATTTAATTATCTATTTTATAATATAAATTGATTGAATTAATGATAAAATTTAAAAATTAGTATGGACTATTTTTTTATAATTCGAAAAAATAATTAAAATTCGAAATTTAATTTAAAATAATATTGCTAAATTTTAAGAATTACATAATTAAAAAATAATTTAAAATAATTAATAAAATGATAATTTTGAGAGGAGTAGAATCCTTCAATTTGGTTTTGATTTATATGATAGGAGTATTTATTTTTTTTCCAACGGTAAAAAGAAACAAACAATGACTACTAACGTCTATATATGGTTGACATTAAATTTTTATGCCAATTTAAAAGTTGTGATTTTTTTATTTTTTGAATATATTAAATAAAGTGGGTCCCATAAAAAGAAGAGAGAGAGTTCTTATATTAGAATTGGTACCTATTAAGTACTAAAATGTGTTGTGCTCCAATGGTAGTACCTAATAAGTACCATGAGTACCTAATAGGTACTACACCATTGGAGATGTTCTAACTTATTTTGAGAAGAGGGTGTGGGAATGACAGCAGATAATAATAAAAAAACAGAGTATAGAAGGAAGAAAATGGTAGCTTTTTCAACTGCTACACGTCGATGCCGTAAGCAGCAATAATATTTTCAAGACGGCCACACGCAACCCCCTCTTCTCTTCTTCCCTCTCTCTCTCTCTCTCTCTCTCTCTCTGCAAATTGAACCACGCCACTCAACTCACATCAAATCCATCTTTCCATTCTCTCTCTCATTTCATTCCATTCCATCTACTATCTTAACATATCTAACTACTACTACTATTACTACTACTACTACTCTACTCTTTAAATTTCTTCTTCATTCATTTATTTCTTGTTTTTCTTTCCATGTTGAAAAAAAGAAAGACCCAGAATGGTCAATCCTTATTATTGTGATTTATGTGAGAAAAAGTTTGCATTTTTACACGTTTTGTTATTATGGGTCATTAAATAATGTAACCAACAACATTTTAGTATCTTTCAATGTTGTTTGTTTTATTTAATGATGTTATAAGTTAGATCCATTTTCTTTGTCTCACTGAAACATCATCATGTGAGAGTGTGATATCTTTGTTCTGTTCTTGTTCTGTTCTATCAAGGAGACAAGAAGGAAGAAGGAACCTTTTCTCTATGCGCGTGTCCCATAATCTTCTCCAATCCTCACTCACAATACTAAGTAATGTAAGTAACTATCATCAAACATGGAGGTTAATCTTTGCAATGACAAGCGCCAAAGAGAAATGGTTGATAGTTTTGTTCAAAGATTTTGAAGAGAAAACCAAAAATGGTGGAATGGATTGCATGGTTTGCCAAGATACATGATTGAGTGAGTGAGTGAGTGAGTGAGGGTATGAAATTGTAATACATAAATTTGTTTATGTTTTTTTGGTGGTTTATTTTATTTTTAATGTTGTTGGAGATGAATTGGTTTATTTGATGATACTAGTTTGTATATTTTTAAGGGAGAATATTAATTAATTACTATGTTTTTTTGGTTATTGATTATTGATGCTTTTAGTTTGTAGCAATGGAAACTAAGGTTTTGAATTTGATCTATCTGGGTTTCTTTTGTGGAGTAGTTGTTTTGGTTGAGTTTCTATGTACTTTTTTGGCATGGGTGAATTTTTACTTAAACTGGAGTTTGTACTTGTTTGTCTTTTTCTTTCCTTAATTTACTCAGTAGGTTTCATCATTCCCAACTTGTGTTGTGTGTGTGACATAGAAAGATCATCAATGATCTAATCTACTCCCTCCGGTCCTTATTATAAGGAACAATTTGGAAAAAACACACATACCAAGAAACTTTATCTTTCTTAATAAAAATTCTAAAATTTTACAATCTATTCCAAAAGTAACCTTGCTGTATTAATTTATCCTTAGGGAATATATCACTCTAATTAATGCATAACTTTGGAATGGATACAATTTAATAAGGGTAAAAATGGAATTGTAAGAATAAATTTAATGATTGTTTCTTATAAAAAGGACCAAATTTTTTTTCCAAATTGTTCCTTATAAAAAGGACCGGAGGGAGGATAATAATTGTCATCATGAATTTAGTGTGGAAATTACCAAAGTCTCTTAACTCATTAGTTATGCAATGATTGGCTTCATATATTACTGTGGACGGAGTAGTAATAATAAGATTAGGAGAAACTCTTTGGTAATAAGATTTGATCACTCACATAAAATTGAAAAAAATGTAGAGAGAAAAGAATTAAATAAAATATATTTTTTAAATAATTAAAAAATATATATTTTCATTTGAGTGTGACCAAATCTTGTGATCAAGCTCTTGTGTCAATCAAAGTATTTTTTTCTAAGAGAACTAGGTTTCACAAACAAAAAGAAAGATTATTAGTACCGAGAGGGCAAGAGGAATAGGGAATTGATCATATCTAAAGTTTTGAGACAAAACAAAAAAGTTAAAAGGACGAAAGATTTCGGACGGAAGGAATAAGATTTTTGCTTTAAAAAAATATCAAAGTAGCTAGTAGTTTAAGTGTACCTTAGTAATAAAATTACAATTAGCATTAGAAATATGTAATTTCAATTCACATTTGTGATAATGGAGATTAGAAACATATTCTCGTACAAATCACACCTTATAAATATGTAAATTTTAAGTGTAATTTAGTTCACATTTGTGAATGAGACACCTAAAGCCTAACATCAACATTAGGTGAACCACACATTTTATAGTTCACATTCACATGCAACTTTTGAATTGGAATAAATACTTCATATTTTCATAAAATAATGCTTAACAACTCATCCAAATTACGTACGTGTGAATTATCAACTTACCAACTTATTTCTAAGGGTCCATTAAGAGTGGTTGTCTGTTTTTTTATTTTAAAAGTCAATTTTAAGACAAAAACCTGTTCAAAGTAAATTGGAGTTAAGTTGATTTCTTGCGATTTTTCCTAAATTTAGTCATGGAAAGATCAATTATCTAATCTATAATAGTCATCATGAACTTATTGTGGAAATTAAAAAAGGCTCTAAATTGTTTTTCTTTTTGGAATTTTGAGGTTGTGCATCACAGTGCTTTGTTATTGATGTTTTTTTTTTTTTAATATTTACTACATTTTTCTTATAATTGCTGAAGTGGTAAGTTAGTGACATCATTGCAAAGCTAAGTTTGTTAAACTGACATACTGGTTATGTATGAGAAATGTGTTGCAAAATTTGAAAATGGATTAAGTGAATTCATTTATAGTGCAATCAAGCTGCATTCAACAATTGGTAGATGTCGGATCAAAATATAATAGTTTTGATCTTAAAATATTAACGGTTGATTGCATGCAGTCATGGATGTCGACTGCACCCAATTTCTTAGGCATGATTTTGCATTCAAATGTCTTGCACCAGAGTTAAAACTCAACATTTTTATCAGAGTTAACACTCAAAATGTTAGAAACTAAATCCACATGTTTCAACGTGCTTAGCTCATAGCAATGCACATAATAAGTGAAAGGATATTATGGTAATAAGTTAAACTCAGAAAAAATTGTACAAGAGAACCCCTTTATTCATAAAGCTCAATTTTTGGCTTCAAATTTGAAGGGCATTAGCAATTGACCCTGCTAGACTCAATACTTCAAAAGGTGCTTTATTTGCTAGAGCTTTGACAGTAACTGGGCAAGAATCTGTGATCCAAAAGTAAGCAAATGCTTTCTCTGAAGCTTCTGCAAGTTACAGATAAAATCTCAATAACATTTAAATATACGAAAATATAGAAATGTAAAAGTAGGTATTATTGCGCCAAGACTAACCATCTTTATGAGTGAATCGCAACCATGATTGGTTAGGGAACACGCCGTGAGTAACATAGGCGCTCACTTTTGCTGCACCATTGGCTGCTAAAACTTTCTGAGGAAAACCAATAGGAAGAAAAAGAGAATTGTTATGTTGCATTGAAAATACACATAAACTGATATGCATATACACGTATATAAAGAATAAGGTTCTATTTGGTTTGTTAAATTTCTTGAAAAAATAATCTTTTATAATTCAGAAATTGATAGCTGACCTGACACTCAATCAAGGTGCCTCCAGATTGAACCAAATCATCAACAATCACTACATGATGACCAGAAACATGTCCTTCCTTGAGCCGAACTATCCTCTTGTCACCTTCACGTACCTTTGTACATACAACCTGCCACTCCAAAAATTCAGACAACTGTAAACAAATTAACTAAAAATTAAATACAGCGATCCTAAGTGGAGACCAACCACTGAATAATTGTCGAACTGCTTGTGGAATCGCTTCCAAGCACCATCATCTGGAAATGCAATAACTACCTGATAATAATGATAAAAAATTAGGATATAAAAAAATGAGAGTTGCAAGTATGTGAATTTGCCATGAAATAAAGAAAAGACGCTATTTTAAGTTTGACCTAAATATAAAAGAAAGGTAGCTGAAAAATTGTAGAATACTCACATTATCAGCATCAGGAAGTTGTTGCAGACGTTCCTTTAGGAGAGGAATACCAGTCTCAAACAATGGCAAAACCTCATCTCCGAAATAAAACCTCTCCTGCGTAATTTCAAATCATAACTACTAAAAACTATAATTATAGTACACTATTACAACATCAAGTACATAGCCTACCTAAGCATGCTCCTAAAACTCAATAAGTTTCTGTGAAGAAGCCACGATCTCATAAAAGTTTAACAGAGAATATTAAGAGAAAATTATGCTGTTTCTTAGCCTAATTATGATGTTTAGTAATTGAAATTAATTAAGTGCAAGCAATACAAATATATTCAACAGAAATTCATGAAAATATTAAATTATACACCACAAAGCAAAGCATATAATAGAACTTCATTTTGATACATAAAAAACACAAACCTGCAATGCATGAATGTCGTATATGACTAAACTAGTAGGGCCACCTCTTGAAATTGGAATATTTGACAACATTCTTGCAAGGGTGAAGGCAGTTGCTACATCACCTTCTTCTTCCATTCGCTCAAACGATCCAGTTGGGAAGAAAGGTAATACCAATGTGAAGGAAGAAACAAATAGGCGAGGGAGTGCATATATGACAGAAAGTTGTTCAAAGACTTGAGCTGGGGAGCTAAATGAAGCCAAAAAAGCAACATGTTGACCTCGGAGCTCTTCTGCGTTATTTATAAATATATTTGGAAATCCATCGGCAAAAGACCTAGATAAGCATAAAACTAATCCATTTTCAATTTCGTCAAAAATGAAAAATTACATTCACGATGTAGTTTTCTAGTTTGTAATGTTATATATGAGAAGTCAAGATTCCCAAACAGCGGAGGATATGGAGAGAAAAAATGGCATAACTCAAGTAATTGGTATGACCAAACAAGAATATAACTAAGCTTGGTACTAAAGTAACTAATTAGCTAAACTAAATATCATGAAGATATAAGATTTCTAACAAATGTCACGAAAAACATAAAAAATTAAACACAGCTAGATGAAGACAATATAATTTCTTCCAAACAAACAAAAAGGATAACCTAGAACTATAAACTATAAAGATCCAGTTTGCAAATCCTAGATAATCTAAAGCAGGAAATTTCCATACACAGCCACTCGGCGGACATGAAGTTGCTGAGATTATTGCTTTCCTTGTATTTCAATCACAAAAAAGCACACTTAATCTTCCAAAAGATATACTAAAAAGTAAATAGAATATTGTGCATACTGTGATGCTTGATCTTCTTCATAAATATCAAAGCCTAATCATCATTTAGTAAAATTCAAAAGTTTTGTATTCACACATCCGTTTTTTTAATCTCCGAAACACGGAGTTTCCTCCTAAACTACAGCCCTCAAATAAATTATTATCCAATGCAAAACCTTATAGAACAAACCAAATCGTGCCGGACAAAATGACAGTTTTCAAATGAAAAAATAATTTAAAGCAGATAGAGAGGAACCTAACTAACCTCCATTTGATATTCTGGAGAGTGATATTGTTCTGCGAATGAGAAGCAACTTTGTTGGCAAGTTCTTCACAATCAAGTGAGTAGAAAAGATTAACATGTTTCTTTGGAGACTTGACCACTATAGATTCGGCCATTATTTGGTCGCGCCTCAAACAATTTTGAGCCTCAAACAATTTTGAGGCCCGTTCTAATATTAAAAATGAGTCCCTAACAAAAAAAAAAGTCAAATGTCTACACATATTATATATAAGATAATTACACATAAACAAAAGGTAGACGGACAACAAGCTGCGCCGCTAAACCTTTCTGTATAGCAAAACTCAATCTTCGAAAAACTACATTCAAAGACCTAGGCGACACAACATTACTATGCAATCATCCTTAAATCGTAAATAACATAAAAAGTAATCATCCTTATAAATAACATAAAAAAGAGCAATATTCAAATCAATAGTGTCAAAATACAATTTCAAACTAATACCACTATCAACCTTGTAGCTATTATTCGTCATTCTAACACATTTTTGAAACAAATTCATAAACTTCTTGAATAGCTCTTGAAAACAGCTTATAGCTTATACTAAAACAGCTTGACTTTATTTTGGCTAGTTTAGATTGACTTATTTGAACATATCTAGTAATATAAGTTTTGCGAGACTGTTTGGGAGAATTTATGAAAACAACTTACGACAATTTTCATGAGTTTTTTTCAACTTATTTTAATAAGTTCTCTAATACTATACCTTATGAAAATGAAAATAGCTCGTAAAATACATAAGCACTTATTGTGCTATAAGCTGAAAATAAGTGCTTATGCTAAAAGTGCATGATTAAGCTGTTGATTCAAACAAAGTATAAATACCTGATCTTCTTCTTCGATATTGATTCGTTCACTGACTCAGACTCAGCTTTTGTGCGTTGCAGGAACGAGTTTCATACTCTTGTTGGGTTTTTATTTGAAAAAAGTATAAGCTGGGCTGGGCTGGGCTTTTAGTTGCATCTTTCTTTTTTCACCTCCACACTTCTTACCCACCCCCGAAAATATCTCTTCACAACTCGTCCGGTTACATAATTTTGAAAGCTATGTTTTATTTCATCCCTTTGCAATGTTAGTCATTTAATTATATGCAACTATAAATTTTATTAAATATAATAATATCTTAAAAGGGTAATTCATTTGGTAGCTATTAAATTCGGATTCTCCACTTCTCTACATTTATAGTGTAAGAGTCTAATCACTAGACTACTATACAAAAAAAAAATAAAAATTCTTAGATATAATCCTTAACATTCAACCATATTATGTAATTAGGTGATCTGCTCAAGTGAGTTAATGAGCCCTGCTTAAGAGGAAGTTGTTTAGGAGAATTAAAGATTAATTCCAAAAAAAAAATTCTTGACCGTTTTTATTTATCTTCTGACCGAGCTCCAAATTAACAAAGCTCAATTCCTCTCAACTCTAATATTAAAAAAAAAAAAAAGATTACACAAAGGACTAAAGTAGATATGTCACTTAATAGTTATATACTCCCTCCGTCCCAAAATATAAGTAAAAATGAGTCAAGAAAATTTTGATGTATTTAATTAAAGATTTGAACCAAATATATTCATTTTTGTTGACCAACTTTTGCTTATATTTTTGGACGGAGGGAATACGGCGGATGGAATGAAATGTGAAGTTAGGTTCAACGGGATAAGCATTTACAAAATTAAATTGACTAATCTGAAAGAAAAAAATGTTAAGGATTAAAGTGAAAAAAGATAAATTAAGATAATGAATCATAAATGTAATTTTTTGGCGCTCACTTAATATAATACCATAAAAAATGTGACATATTTGTTCTGATACATATAAATGTCTCATATTACTTGACAATCAAGATTAAAAGTAGTTTATATACAATTCCTCAATCTACTGAGACGCCTTTTACAAAAGAAAAAACTGTGGGGCTCACACGAGACTTAAAATGAAGGTTTTTTCTTGGTTACCTTCACAAAGAGGTGTGTAAAGAGCACACCTGATGTGGATCCAATTAAAATTAGCCAGCTGTATTATTTATTTTTCTTTTTAATTTACAGATTTGGTTTATAAACTTTTATTATTTTCACAATTGACCACATTGCATTAATGACTCTCAATCTTTTCAAGAAAATTGTTAGTGTCACTTTTCTTTTTTTTTTCACAAAAAAAAAAAAATTGTTTCTATCACCTAGAGAACAGAGAACACGCTTCATCTTCTTTCTCTGGTTTTTCTTTGTTTCCTATTCTTCTTCTCCATACCCATTTTCTTGTTTCGTACAAGTTGAATTTCACTTCATCATCTTACGAATCAAACTTGAATCAAACTTGTGTTCATCGAATTAGCATCCTACACAAATCAACCAATCTTTCTATCTCTACCACAACATTTACAAGTAAGTTACTCTATCTCTTGATTTTTTGGGTTTTTCACTTCCTTTAGTTTTAGGTTAGTTTTGTTTGTGTTTGGTGCTTTGATTTGTTACCGAATTTTGCACCGTGGGTAATTGAGGTTAGCTTTGATTTCTTTGTTAACTCAGTCATTGTGTATTGCATACAAACTCAGTCGTTTATAATCGCACGAGGAACTCTCATTCTATAAAAAATTGCATGTCGTGAAATCTAAAGTTTTGGTATTATTTGTTGAAACATTGTGTTTATTTCTTGTTGAAACTTTTATCTGGTGCTTATCCAACATTTAACATGTTCATGTTCTGCTCTGGGACGGTTAAACACCTTGATAGTTAATTAAGGGAGCTGTCTGTGTGATTTTAATTGTTATCTTCTGATACCGAGTTTTAGTTTTAGGTTAGTTTTGTGCTTGTAACAAAACCCAACTCTTGCCTTTGTTTTGTTCCCGAATTTTGCACTGTGAGTGCCTTGTTTTGTGCTTGTTCGGTTACCACTTTTATAGTGGATTGTATCCTTGCTTTTTCAAACACTCCTTGTGTTTTGTTGAAGTTTATCTAATAAAATTATTGTTGTTTCAAAAAAAAAAAAAAAAGTTCATACCTTCAAAGAATTGAAATTGGATTGGTTCTCTCAGCCATATCAATGTTAATAGCTGGTTTTTTTTTTTCTTCTTATAAGCAATAGCTGGTTTTGTTGAAAAGCATTAAGGTAGATAAGTATATAGATTTTACCAATGACTGTGTTTTAGTTAGGTTTTCAATATGCTATTAAAACTTACAAATTTAGTATCAATAAGGCCCCTGCAAATAATAAATACAGGACGAAAGAACATACATGGCTAGTGGCTACAAAACTATGCAAAAGCTTGTTTGGAGGAAATTCATAAGATGCAACGTCGGTTTATATGGGGTGATACAGATCAAAAGAGGAGATTTCATGCTATAAGTTGGGATCGTATTACAGTCCCTAAATGGATGGGAGGTTTAGGCCTAAGAAAACTTGATGTTATGAACAAGGCTTGCTTGCTTAAACTTGGATGGAAAGTTCAAAATGGTAGTGATGAACTTTGGTGTAAGGTTTTACGTGGAAAATATGGAAGTGAGACCACAATGGGCAGCAACACTAGTACTAGTAGAGTTACACACTCCAGTTTGTGTAAAGCGCTAGATGGTTTAAAGCCTATGCTAGATAAATGTAGTTTCTGGTGTATAGGAGATGGGAGAAGTATAGATGCTTGGAGTGAAGCATGGATAGAGGAAGGTTTGTTTTTGGATCAGAATGTCATTATTCCTGTCCATTTACAACGAATGACAGTGCATGATCTGGTGGATGATAATGGTAAGTGGAATTGGAGTTTATTTGACAGTTGGATACCTGCAGATTGTTGTAAAAAAATTGCAGCAATTCTACCTCCAAATGATGATTATTGTTGGCTGATTTTTTGTACCAAAAGGCATTATAATGCTTAATTAAGTTGTAGCAAATAATGACTTATACATGTTTTATGTGGTTAAGTTTGAATTCTAAGCTCTCTTATTGTAACTTTTCAAATATTATCTCGGAAAGAGGATTAAGTAAAATCTGCATAATTGCCTACAATTTCCCTGTTGAATGAACAAACTATGCTCTTTGAAGAAGAGTGCTTTGATGAGTGATGACTACATGTAAATAGATATATGATTTTCCATGTGGGCTCTCAGAAAGCTTATTGAAACTCATGACTTGATGAACTACATAACTTAGTTTCAGCTGAACTTAGATCAAAGGGTTTAATTTATGTCTGTGACGTTGGGCGAACCCCTTTCTTCAGCCTTCTCCATCTCAACACAATTGCTATCAAAGTGCTGCAAGATAAAGCTAGGACAAAAGCAGATATCAGAACTAGATCCACAAGATGGAGTCTTTTCTTTAGACAATTTGGAATGCTTTTCAGATGGAATTATAATATGGTTGAAAAAATAATAGAGTGCTTTTTGTAATTCCCCTCGTCTGTGAAATAAGCATAAATTAAATCAAGCAGACACCAAATTGAGAAGTAAAATCTAACCCAATCACCAGCATCTGAATGGTGCCAAATCTTTTTGCAAATGCCACAATATTGTTTCGATTTAAGTAACTGTAGGATCAGAACCATGAGTGTTAATTAAATATCAGCAATAGATATATTTAGTCAAGAAACTAAAGACATCTTAAATGAGTCATTCGTTGAACCTTTGCACAAGATTTACAATAATACTGAGGAGCACAGCTTGAATCCTTAACCTTCTTCATGGTTTTGCATGGCAATGTCAAACCACAGCCATAACAAGATATTGTATCCTGCATAATTTGGATAAAATTACAGATTTAACCATACTCTATATGATTTAAAAGAGAAATTCATTAGAAATTAGTGCCGTTTCTCATACAGATATACTGAAAAAGATGAGAGACTTCAAATTAAAAACACATGCACCAAAAAAGGATCAAAAGCAGGCCAAAAACTCATGCACAGATCATAATGTTTGATTTTACAATCTGAGACATGATTTTTTTAAAAATCATCATGATATGGCATGCATCACTTAAACTCTCGATGTTTCATTCGTTAGTTGCATCCATTGATGTACTTATCATGTAATTCTTCATGATGCCTATATAAGAAACCAACTTTATTGGCCAGAGGGTACGAACGCCTAATTGTATGAATTTTCAAACTGATAAAGAAATTGCAAAATCAAGACACTTATTGATGAACTCGAGCATTTCATGTGATATACTATTATTAGAGAATTACAAGAAGTAGAATGAATTTCTCAACTATTACAATGTTTTACTTCAAATGTATCAGTGAGTGAGTTACGTTCAGCATTACCAGATTACCACAACACAACTTTTTTCTTCTCTGGTGGTAGCAATTTGCAGGACAAGTTGCAAATATGCGTCAATATCAGAACAGTCTTGGTTAACATCTATTTGCGTGACACCGAACTGACACTGATACATGCAGAACATAAAGGTTAACATCTATTTGTGTGACACCGAACTGACACTAATACATGCAGTTCCATTTAATTATCCATTTTCTCAAATTATTACCTCTGTCGACGAGTAAGTGTCAATGTTGAGTTCAGTGTTTGTGTCTATGTAAGTGCGTCAAAGGTTAAGACATCAATTTTGTCATACAAATACAAGTTAAACCAACCATACTATTTTGATAACTATCCAAAATTAGCTTTGCAAGTTAAATGTGAGAAACAGGTAAAATCAATTTAAACTAACCAAGACCAGGATTTTCTGTGAGTCCATACTTCATTCCAGATGGTCTCTGCCATTCTTTATCAACAGGCTCCTCCCCTTCTGCATACAGATTCACCTTAACATCTCCTTTATTTACACCTTCCTCTTCCTTCTTTTTCTCTGGCATTGGAGCAACCGCAGCGACTCCAAGTCCAAGTATTCACCACTCCATTAGTATCACCATTCCCTCTTAAATCAATTTTTTTTATCACCATAATCCAAAACAGGTTCAACCCCATTTTTGCTCCTCTGATTTTCGTTCCCTACTATCCCATTCAAGGCATAGTTTGACCTCAAAAACCTATCTTTCTCACTCCTTCTAACTCCATGCTTGGACGCAAAATCTAGTTCAGTCTCATCATCCCGGTTCGGCCTCGCAACCCCGAGAACCGGATCAATCTCTATCTTAGGAGAATACCCTCCTTCTCTATGATCAACATAATCAACAACAACACTATCAAAATTCTCACTTGCACTAGTCCCAGCTTCAGCTGAATAATCAGATAGGATATGTGTATCGTTTCTGATTTTTGTCAATGAAAAAAATTGGGGGTTTTGGCTTCTGCGTATTGGAGAATATTGGAACTGAGAAAGAAGGGGTGATTGTGAAGAGAAAAACGATGGTGATGGTAAATGTCGTCGTCGATGACCGGGAAGACGATGATATCTTCTTCGATTATGTCAAAGGGATTCGTGAAGAACGGGAAGGATTTGGGTTTGGGAAATTCGCGTGGGGAGTTGAGAAACAGTGTAGATGTATTGGTGTATTGATTGAACTGAGATGAGATCCAGTAGATGCATTTTTGGGATCCAATGAAGAACAAGAACCCTAATTGCAGAAGAAGAATCTTAATTTCATATTATTGAAGAGATTTTCGTTTTTCTTTCAAAGATAAATAGATTTAATTTTTTTTTTTGACAAAAGATTTAGTTTTATTTGAAAATATGAGATACTATTAATTATTAATTGAAAGTGGAGAGATTATGCAAATAACAAAAATTATAAGCTTAAATATGTAAAACAAAACTTAATGCATAAAATAGTTAATAAGTCCACATGGTTAATTTTAAGTGGTGCCACATCAGCAGAAGGCAACTAGCACACCTACATGGGAAGGCAACCTAGCACTCACCTAAAATGAAACAATGCCTTAAAACGTGATGTGGCACACTTGAGGTGGAATTGAACAATATTGTACCTACCATTGATTGATTTGTCAGCACAGTGTGATTTATCTTTTAAGATATGGAATATCAAAATCAAAAGTTGTTCTATCATTGATTGTCACTAAACAGACATGAACAATAAAAAGAGAAAAAAGAAAAGCTGATCAAGATTACAGAAATTTTGTGTCAACTTGCTATTACAATGTTTTGTCATTGTCATGTTTCTCTTGCTTCAGAAATAATCACTCTTTTCCCATTTTCTGCTGCTAGCTCATGCAGCATGCACATTTTAGAATGCAGAAAAAATCTATCTCTAGATGTTGTTGAGGTTGAAAAAATACTCTTTAAGATTAATCTTTGCTTAAGATAATGATGATAACTTTGAACCTTTAAACTCTAAAGTATCAAGTGAGGTAGAATTGACATCAAGAATGGAAATAGGATCACAATGATAAGAACAATACCGAGAAGTATTGCATAACATGTCCATTTCCTTGATTCTTTTTGATGCTCTCTTGCTTCTTGAAGTTGTTCGGTTCCTCGTCTAACAAAAGAACTTGCATGCGCGACATGAGACTCGATATTATTCAATTGTTGTCCTTGTGATTCAACAAGTGCTGCCATATCCAAAAAAACTTGATGTAACTCAATCAAATTTTTCTCTATTTCTTTAACAGCATCATGTCTTTCTTGTATCTCAGATATTGTATCCATAATTTGACCTCTACCTTGTTCTTGAATTGCTCTTTGCATAAAAGTTTCACTTTCACCACTTGATATCAAATTCTCAATAGTATCTTCATCAGCTTTTTCACCTGTTATTGTAAAATACCTTCTTTCAATTGTTTCCTTATATTCTTGTTGCATTCTAGCTCTTAATCCTTGAAAATCATCCATCAGATCTTTAAGTTTTTTTCCCAATCCACTAACCACAGAAGTTCTTGTTCTATCTGCCGATGAACCGGGACCACATCCCGGAATATTTCTATTCGCAGCATTAGAACGTTCTAATGCTTCGAGCTTACCTTTTATGATTTTAACTCTTTTAAGAACCTGTTCAACATCTTTATCCATCTTTGCTCTAAGATCTTTCATTGTTTTAGCATTGTGGACAATTTTGCTTTCTTCATTAGACTCTTGTAATTTTCTATATAGCTTCTCAACTGTTCTCATGTCTTCTTTCACATTCTCAACATCTTCAAAGAATTTATCAAGGTTGATACTTTCTTTACCTGCTTCAACATCATCAGTGGTAGTTTGCTCCTTCAAGTCACTATAT
Organism: Trifolium pratense; assembly: GCF_020283565.1. Taxonomy (NCBI): domain Eukaryota; kingdom Viridiplantae; phylum Streptophyta; class Magnoliopsida; order Fabales; family Fabaceae; genus Trifolium; species Trifolium pratense. Next base: position 28,754,883 of record NC_060060.1, on the reverse strand, counting down.
TTCTTGAAGGAGCTTGAGAATAAGTCATTCATTTTTGCAAAATTTTTAATGAACAATGATCAACAATTTTTTTTATTTTTATTTTTTGTTTTTTTGTCTTTTAGATTGATTTCTTATGTACTTGGTGAAAGAATTCACAAGTAACAGAAACCTTATTAGAAGAGAATAATAAATGGATTGATTATGAAACACAATTCTATGTGTTCCTTAATGTCTCCTCAAGATTTTATTTTTTTCTAATGGAGAGGAAACAAGAAGGTGACAAAAGGCAAAAGAAACCAATTGTCACCAACAAAAGGGTAAGAGGCAAAAAAAGTTTTTTGTTCTTGGGTGAATGTATTAGAGGTTCATGGTTAATGTGAAATTGGAACCAGACAAATTAACTAGATAATACTAATCAAAGAAAGGTGTTTAGATGTTGGATATATCAAAGGTTACTATATGAACATGTGGCACTACCTTTTTTTTTCCTTGTAATCTATAAATAAATGACTTGGTCATATTTTTTTCTGTCCTCTCAGCAAACTTGGTCTTTTTTAGGAGTACTTTTAAGCTCAAATTAAAATTTATATAAATAGGAATATTAAAATTAAAATATCTATGATAATGTTCTCGTGTCATTTATTGTAAAATATATTTATATTTGTTTTCAATAGAAATAATGGTACTTATCTTATTTTAAAAATAAAAATGGTACTAAATTTATTAATTAGAAAATGAATTTAATCTTTCAAGTATTATAGGTATGTATATGTCATTTATTTATGACCTCAAACAAATAAAGAACTTGGATAAATTTTAAGGTTTTATTATTATTCAAATCTCATATGCAATGAATTAAAACGATACAATTATATATAGGTAGGAAAATTACTTGAACTTTTGACCAAAAAATTCATTTATTTTTTAAAAAGAAATGGGAAAAGAATGTTATTATCAAACAAAATGATTAATGACTATTTTTCCAGGCGAAACAGCCAAGAGAACTTAAATTATCTAGACACATTTCAAGGGTTAAAAATCAATTGTGAGAACAAATTAAGCAGTTACATTTTCGATGTTGTCGAAATCAGGTGGTACGGTGAGCTCACAAAAAGAAACTAAATAGCTTCAACCCACTACCTCATTCAGCTCCACTCCATAATTTTCCTACATAAATCACTATGATGTCCACTTATATTACCAGAATATATTGGTTTTTTCACCAATTCCCCTTTTTCCTACCCCCTCTTTATGTACAAACACGAATAATAAGACGCCGAAGTTGATGAATTACACCAAAATCTTGCCCATTTCAATAAGCTTTGCAAGAACATGTCAAACTATGGCTAGCACCGATATGATTTTTACACATTCATATATAAAGACTGGACAGGCTCCTTATCTGCATTATGACTACTGCTACCATGAATAACACCATTGCTAAGCTTCTCTTCCCTCACTACATCTACCTGTTGTGACTGACTACCTGATGAATCTCCAGTTCCAGAGTTCAACACAGTCTTCTGCTGCTGCTGTTGCTGCTGCTTGAGATACATCTCAGTAGCATCATGGAGCAGCTTCATCACACCACCAGAATCTGAACCAGGTGATAATTCTTCTTCTCGCTCCGGCTGGATATTAAGGTCAATTTGGCCTTTGAACGGAGACATGGATGATTTTATCCGGTGAGGATCATCATCAGAACAGTCATTACCCTCCTTGTTCATGTTTGGGCTACTATCACCCGTATTACTATTATGCAAGGAATCATCATCAAGCAAAATTTCGGGTGAAGGCAATTGCTGGGAATTCTGTTGCAGAATCTTTTTACGTGTTGTCTCTGCTTCTCTTTCTGATTGTTTCTTCTCACGCCGTAACATAAGGGTACGGAAACGACGTTTCACCGTTAGACAGACATTACATGTGCATGTCTGCTTATGTTTGGGGCCCTTTCCACTTGGAGGCTGGATGCAAACAATGCAAGAGCAGCCAGGTCTATGTCGTGGGTGTTTAGTTGTGGCCTGGGAAGATGCCTGGAGAGCATCCCCTTCCCCTAGGATAGCTAGATTTGCAAGTGTATCTAGTCCCTCCAAAGCTTCAGCATGATCAGGATCCTGCTTAGCAGCCTTCATTTTCTTGGAAACTGTTGCCAAACAAATGCAATTAACAAGTAGTTTCATACCATTGTTTAGCAATTTATTATATTAAAGATTACATAGTACATGACAAAGAATCTGAGACATTTCTTCGAGTGAAGGAATAAAAAATTCAAACCTGAATTATAAGGAGGTAACAAATTCTCAAGTTGCTCTGCTGTAAGCTCTTGTGCAGCTGAACAAGAAGATCTGACAGCAAAGAGGATTTTGCAAATCAAAATAAAGCACTAATATATTGATTACATATTTGCCTAGGTTCACGATTTTCTTTTGTGCAAATAAGCATGTAAAAAGTTGACAGAAAGATTGGAAGAGTGTGAATATTGACAATGTATTCTGACATGATGCTTTGTATGGTATATTGTCTATTTTTAAAAGACTACTTCCACTTCTTATATTTTCTCCCAGCCAATCTGTTTTGCAAAAGGAAGGATATGTTAACAAGTGAATGGATCACTCTCGTACCTTTCTGGATCCCATGAATTATCAGAACACGTCCATTTTGATGGAAGAAGTGCAGATGCTGGCAATTTACGCCACTTCAGACAATCTTCGCATTGAGACCACTGAATCTTTTCACTGAAAAATAAAGTATATTGCTAAAAATTATTTGCTTGGTTAATAACAAAAAATAAATCACCAGTCTAAATCAGAAATTAATTGAATTATATGTAAAAATCATGTCTTTCTTAGAAACTACCCAATAAAACATGGACAGCAATAAAAAAATTATACATAACATCCCTTCATGAACACTCAAAAGTCAATGCTAGTCTTAGTTGAGCAACACAATCAAATCCAAAACATTATGGTCATAATCATAATCAATTAACAACAGCAATGATGGTCATAATATTAAGGTTAGGTATTCAATAGGCATGTTACACATACAACAGAGAATCATTCAACATGGTCTGAAAATTATAAAAAAGAAATGTGATAAATTCGAAATCAACCAACACCATTTGCACAAGACCTAAATAAGGATGAGTTATTTACCCCATATTATCAGTAGTGAAAATAGTTGGCTTCCCAAGCACCGGAGAATCCTGTAAACGCATTTTCAGCATGAAGGTTCCACAATGTATAGCAATTCTCAGAAGTTTTTCAATCAAATAAAACACTAAGAAAGATTACCACAAAGACAATAATTTCAATCCAATATTGAAAGTACAAGTCAAGTGACTTCAACTAAAAATACATGTGTTCATAGGCTACAGGATGAAGAACAGTTTTGGAATATGAAGATCTAGAATACACAATCCTCAACTGAAAACAGTTGAAAATCATTAATGGCAATTGATTGCAAGTAACATTATAATTCTAGTTACAAGTCTTAAAACAACATGTAGGATTGACACATTTCAACTATGGCTGCATAGTGGAAGAACTATATCACGTGCATCATGGACACGTCGTAATTATCATTTGGTTAGTTTTCTTTTATATAACCAATGGATTCAAAGTACTACTATTCCAAAGATGAAAGCATGATAAATTGGTTAAAAAAAATTTGTTATACTTAAAGAAATCATGGTTAGGTTTAGATTGATGCATCACTAACAGTTAAATAACATTAGCAGGTCAAAACAATTTCTGAGAGGAAGCAACATAAAAGGCACCTCATATTCCTCAAACTCAAAGCCTTCAATCACCACAATACTTGGAACATGGTTAGGAGGGGGGCGGAGCAGTCCTTGAGCTTCTTGCCATGTAATCTTCAGTTCTATTATATCCTCATTTCCCATTTTTAGACGTTTACTTTTTGAACCCAATATGTTGCTCTTTCTCTTTCTAGAGATTAAAGATTTACTCCCCGGTGCTTCTTTTGCAATGTATCCTGACTTATCAACTTTTGACCAAGAACTGGGATCAGTCAATTCAACCTAAGTGACAGACGAAAAATGCAACCAGGTGAGCTACTTGAATGACAATAATTAGCAATTACAATGCAATTGGTTGTTTGATACTAACGTCTTGTGCAGAAAGTCCGTTTCCAGTCTTACTAGCTTCATTATCCTGCAAAATGAAAAATATGCGAACAGATTTACTCTCTCAGTAGACATTCAAAATTTCACCAAACTATATACAAATATATATATATATATATATATATATATATATATATATATATATATATATATATATATATATATATATATATATATATATATATAGGAATAGGATGTATTAAATTACATATACAAAACATGCAACAAAAATAAGAAAAGATTTATTAAAATCATGAACTATCCTTTATTAGAAAGCATAAATTTCATGCATAAATTAGTACATATTAGAAAGCATAAATTACATGCAACAAAAATAACAGTCACATCATATCCAAAAAAACTATATGAAAGCAAATACAGAATCAGTACATATTTCTAACTAATTTCACGCATAAATTACCCACACATGTTCCGGTTAAAGTTGGTTTTCTTCAACCACACAATTTACACTCAAATTATGCACACAGTCCAGACAATTATACAATGCAGATTTTACCTGATCAGGTGGTGGCATAGCATTTGTAGCCTTTCTAAATCCCATAACCAACCTCCCTTCGGGCTCCAACCGGCTAAACGTTACTGAGAAAATCAGTTCAGGTCAGCCACAATACAAGAACACTAACTCACAACTAATTAATCGCAGTAAGATGGTGGTGCAATACAGTATAAAATGGGAGGGAAGAAGACATAAATACACGAAAGACAAAAGGATCCAACAGGGATTATTTGAGGCAATATTTCATAGCAGAATGACCTAGAAGACCTGAATGCAAACATCAATAATATAGCTAGTTTTATCAGGCAAATTATCATTGAAGAAATAGAATCAAGTTGAGATTTTGAACAACTCCAAAGTAGATAGGGTTGTTAGAGATATATCTTAAGACTATCAAACTAATATGTCGATCGTTTTGTTTCTTTACAAAGGGCCTGTTTGTTTTTAAATACTAAGCTTTTAATTAAAAGATCTATCTAGAAAATTTATAATAATTATGTAAGTTTTTCCAAAAAAAAGTTCACAAACCTATTTTAGTGCTTCTCTCAGAAGTCAAAATAACAGCTTCTAGAAAAACGTTTATATCATAAAATAAATCTCTTAAGCATGAACAAATGAACTTTCAATAAAGTAGTCAGTCTTACTGCAAGTGAGCTTGCGCTTGTTCAAATAGTGTACTATAAGTTTCCACATCAGTACATATTTGAGTATTAGGTTGTTAGAATTTGAATTGCTAACAAATGAGGGAAAATGATAGAAAGAGAGAGAAAATTGGAGTTAGAGAGAATCTGAAACTGTTAATTCTGAACTCTAAAGTGTTGGAATTCAATTGATTATGGGAGTAGTTATTTATAGACTAAGTTACAGGTAGAACTGTAGCTGACAATTGTAAAGTTGCAAGTTGCAACTGTCAGATCCTATTACTACAAAACCTAGTTACACCTACAATAATCTCATCCTAATAGTTTTGATTCAAAAAAAGCTCATTCTAATTGATAGTACAGCGGGTTATAAGCCCAGTCTACAATCCCTTCAGAACCCAATGCCCATTCTGCTGCACGAAAAACACAAGAAGACAGGTATTATATAATGCACAAATATACTCCTACTGCAGGCGAACAAATTATAACATATTGCACACCAATAACATTTTTTTTTACGGAAATTACACACCTATAACATATTCAATGCTATTGTTTGCCATTTAATTTCCAACCTTAAACCTATAATTCTAAATGAGGGCCATAAGGAAGGTTCATGCAAATCTGACTCCTGAAGCTTAAGTTATACTTAGGAGGAAGGAAACAAGAAGAAAGCTCAAAATCTTACAAAAAATTTCCTTCATGGCAGTGTCCCTTACCTGTGTCACCTGCTTGCAACTGCATGGATTGTATGCATGGAGTTACACCCTCTAAAACATACATTCTGCTGTTGTTATTCGGCCAGAAGCGGAACTGAAATATCCATTCCTTTCCTTTTGCATCAAGGATTTTAAGTGGCACCCCTTCAGGCTGAGAAATTGGTGGGAAGTAGGTCTGTCTCATGGAACAAAATATAACATTATTATTGTATAGCCTTTTATTATATATTCATGAAAAAATAAGGTGGCCATGCCATGAATGAAAAACATACAGCAGACTACTGCTAAAACCTAGAAGTAATCCCACAAATCCACAGAACAAACCAAAATAACACGAGTCTGTAAAGATTGCATTGCACTATATTTCAAGGAAACAGCCAGATTATCAGTATAGTTAATAAGATACAGTTATAACATGCTTCTGAAGAATAATACTTTCTATTTTCTTAAAGTATAAGAATACTTTCCTAGGAAGACTATTTTGTCACAATCACCTAGGTGGAATTAGCTAATACATGTATTCTAACATTGATGTTTCATGGTTTCTACTCTGTGCTGCTCCAGGGAAGACAATCTTCCTGATTTTTTCAATGCAATCTTACCCTTCATGGTTTCTACAATCTATTGAAAGCCATCACTTTCGAGAGAAGTACAAGTGATAGAAGAATAATATTCTCATGCCATAAGAATTTGCCACAAAAACTATCACCTCACGGAACAGTATACATTAATTTACATTCTAAACAAGGAGCATATCAGTGTACAAAAAGTGCAGGGCAAAACAAGAGATTTATGACATGCAGGCATTACGAAAAGCAGACAGCCAATTGTTAATCAAGGTAAACTAAATTTACTATGGGCATAAAGCATCCACACAACACATACTTAATCTAAAAATACTTTCCAATTAATAGCTCAAAGAGAGGATCTCAAGACCAACCTCAGCACACTTTTTGGGTAGTACCAAACGCCCAATTCTCCCAGCATCACTAGCACTCAGTGTTTTTTGGAACAAGGGAGTTATTACAGAATTAGAACTTGGGGTGAAGTTAAGATAGTTTGCATTCCGATATGGGTTTATAGATAATTGAAAAATAAAGTGCATTAAAATTAAAATATTAAATTATATGTAAACCAACGAAATATTTATGCGGTTTGAAGGATACTCAATAGATATTTGTTGTAACTCCAGATCAGTACACCTGGGCCAGTACCGTGGCAACAATTGACTTCTTCCTCGGGCATCTGCTCGAGGTCGCCCATTGCGAACCTGAGCTTCACCTGATGGGTCAAGAGCTAATTGCACAGTGCCGCTAAAATGATTGCCTGGATGAGGTGGAGTTTGTTGTGGATGAATTCCGGTTACCCCAATTTGACCATTTCTTTCATTCGGCGATGAATAAGGTACTGATAAACCAAATGGTTGAGAAGATGATTCTTCCTTCAGAGAATGAGGCTGTTGGCACATATTTAAACACGGGCCTGATTTGTCCTCGCTCCTCAATCCTGCAATAAAACAAAGAATCTGGTTATGTAGCCATCTCCATGTTATTAATAGATTCATCTACCTCCTAAACCCTATAACTATAAAAGCAAACAGTAAGAGAACGTCATAGCCTATATTACCATTCATAAGCACCATTTCCCTTGAACCAAATTTGGCATTCCAATTAGCTGATATTCCAGACAAATCCTCATTTTTCTTTTCCAAGGATGAGGTGGGTAACCTTTCATTGCCATAAGTTTTGTCAAAATTATTTGATAATTCACCTAAAGAGTGCACATCCGCAGGCTGGTCAGAAGAAGAAGCTGAATTGAACAAACTGGGTGCTTGCTTCCAGGGTACAGGTCCTGATCCAGCTAACTGACTCCAACTTTTGGCAGATATGTCTCTATATCTCTCCGATAAACGATTTTGAAAGGATAAAGATTGTGGCCACGCCAAGTTAGATGGCTGAGATACAGATAACAAATAAAGAGCAGTCACAATGCCAAAATTGTTGCATCCAAAGAGGACTTGATAATAAGATATTATTCAAGAATCATGGCACAACCAGAAATTACAAATCATTTGCATGTCACGGAGTTTATGATTTGAAGACATAAGCTAAAAATGACAAAGGGGCATTTAAAAGAGCAACTAACAGGGAAAGGAGATTTTTAAACCTTGCGCAATATAACCAATGCAAATCCAGACTGGATTTGCATTGGTTAGAAAAGAAACTTAGACATCGACAAAAAAAAAACAAATAGGAAGGGCACCATAAAAAATTGGCTAGAAAAGAAGCCAAAATGGAAAGAGAAGGATAAATTCAATGTAAGACAGTATCAAAACAAAATCTCAACATAGCAGACATGTCTAGCCTTAACTTAGTTGAAAGAGCAGGGAAAGAAAATTAAAATAATAATAATCTGAAGCAGTAGCAAATGCAATATTAAATATAATTAATGCTATTGAGAAAGTTATTTATTATTGCCAAAACAAAAGAAAAATTCTAGCCTCAACATATTTCAACTTTTTAGCATATTTCTTGCATAAACTAGTTCTATTCAGATTAACTGTCAAGGAAACTTTTATTTCGCATGAGAATGATCTTCCCCTTATTTTCCGTTAACAACGATGACATATATATAACCCACAAGACATTCATGCTATAAATTGCATGATGATTCAAACCCAAACAGGGGAGGGAGAGGAACACAAGTCCTCACAACGATAGAGAAACCTACCAAAATAATACTTTTGCGGGCACATGTAAAGCATTCAATTCCTCCTGGATCCAACAATACAAAGGTGTTACTTGAAACAATACACCCGCAATGAATTCGCTGCAAAAAATGATTGGCCGTTAGCTAAAATTCACTGCAACGAATTCGCTTAGGGAGCCTATTTAAAACTATTTGTATAAAAAATGGTAACATCAACAAGCACTTTAAACTACTAAAAGATAGATATTTCACCTTTCTACAAGTTTCACAATTCCTCCAACCAGAAGTATTTGCGTGAAAAATGTCACAGAATCTCCCTTCTTCAAAAGCAGAACTAAGTATCACAGAAACAATCAATTTTTACTGAAGGAATAGGACATATGTATCACAGACACAGATATATACATACGACCAATCAAAATATTGATTAAGACAAGACATTTGCTATCAAGTTGTAGTACAAGTAAAACAAACTACAATGTATTTATTTATGTTTTCTTTCCATCATTTAACAAACGGTGAAAACAAATGGTTAATCGAACAATATGGCCAATCTCTATAATTAAAACCTAAAAAACCCTCTTACGGCACTGAGAATAGTCAGAAACCGAGATGTTCAGTTGACAGCTGTGCAGTGAGAAATTCATTTTGAAGAAGACCTTTCCTCTTGTTAGTTTCATAACATTGAATACGAATATCTTTTATATCAAGTATTCTTATCTCAACTACTATTTTTCCTTTCTGGGTTATCCAATACACGCGGACGTTTAGAATAGCAACAACGGTAAACATAGCGCATATGCATGACAATTGGCACATTGCATCCAAAATATAAACACTAAGAAAGTTTCTACACTACAACAATAAGTAGCAAAAAGGAACCTTGCCCATGCCATTATTCAACAACTATGCCACCACATGCCTACACCTACACTCAAGACAAAACATGAGAAGCACTAACCTGGTCTATAGTCTATACACTACTACTCATTACTCAACTTAGCTACTCTAAATCAAAACACTATGGAACTAGAAAATTAATAATCCAATAAACTTCAAAGGTGTTGAGTGTACATTCACATTACCAATTACCACCAATCACAGTTTTGTCTATTGAGTAATGCAGAAGCATGTAGTAATAATAATAATAATAATAGACTCAAAAACAGAAAATTTTCAACGCAACAAAGTAAAGCAATAAACTTTATTATCCAAATATGCAGAAATAAAAAATACCCAATCTATGAAAACCAATAATAAAACACCCACGTGTAACTTGCTCAAAAATCAAAATCCCCAAAATAAAATAAACAGAAACAACAGTGAAGAAAAAACAAAAGCTTTTATTTTTTAATAATAATAAAATAAAAAAAAGGAAATTAATTATTTATTTTGTACTATAAATAAAAAATAAAAATAAAAAGTTAGAGTGGGTGTAAAAAAGGTGCTAACCCGCATCGATCACAGAGTTGAGCTAGGTCACCAGAACGTAGTCTCCATCCTTTCTTAGGTCTATTTTCAGACTTGAAGTCTTTGCAGTCAGAATTGAAGCATAGTTTGGAAGAGGAAGAAGATGATGATGGAGTAGAGGCCATGGTTGGTGGTGCTTGATCTGTAATCATACGCAACAAAGAAAGGGAAGAGAGAGAGGAAATGGGTTTTGTAGAGAGAGAGAGAGATGAATAGTAGTGTGTGTGTGTGTGTGTGTTTTTTTGTTGAATTGAATTGAATTCAAGAGAGAGAGAGAGAGAGAGTTATGTAAGTTGGTTGGTTGTATTGTAACTATACGTTCGGCGTCGTCGTTTCTCTTTCTATACTTTTTCCCCACTTTTCCACCCAAATATTATGGAAATAAATACTTTTTTTTAGATAGATAAAAAAAAAATTATCTGTACACAAATCCTAGTTCAACCGATAGAAATGTTAAAATTACTAATGTGGACATTATAATTGGGTTTCGAATCTCGATCGTTCTATTTTGTGTGTGAATTTTCAATGACTTTGTCATTTTGTCTATTAATAAAAAAAAAAAAATCAAAAACCTCACGTGTATATAAGGATTGGAGTTTCAATTTGGTCGTGATAATCCAACTTAATAACGTTGATATTTTTAATGGTTGAGATAGTGCTTACAAAACCGTTTATATAAAATGTTTATGAAATTCAAACTGAGATTTCTTGAATTTAAATTTTTTTTAATCATGATATTAGTACCAAGTTTTCATATTCGTTAGTAATGATTAATCTTCGTTAAAAAAAATATATGACACATAAAGTGGATTTTCTTCTCCCAATCGAATTTTTTTCATACTCATATTAATAAAGTAGATTTTTTTTTTGTTACTATGATATTGGTACAAAGTGTTCATGATCGTTAGCGATGACTAATCTCCATTGGAGGGACACACAATATGGGTTCTTCCCTCCCAACCGAATTTTCTCCTTACGCAGAGTCAGTAATCAAACCCCTAACCACATGCTTAAGGAGATCAAGAATCTTACCGCTTAAAATAATTCATATTTGGTGTCAATATCTATTTTTTACTACTAGATCAAACAAAAATTTGATGGATATATATTTAAATATTTAATTTAATGCACAGACCAACAAAGAAAATATTTAATTTGATGCACAGACCAACAAAGAAAATATTTAATTTAATGGTATGTTTGCTATCTCGTGTGTGCAAAAAACAACCAAACTTTAATCTTACTCCACGCCAACAATTGCTCCATTGACTTGTTTTTCTGCTTTTGTTCCTTTCTTGCAGTAATTTTTCTTTTTTTTAAAAAATTTAAATCATTAATTAAAGACATCGTCACTATGTTAACCAAAACCAACATTAAACGGACAAGATTAAGGATAACTATCTTTTCAATCGCCTGAAATAATTTACCCTACTTACCCTAACAAAAGGACAAGTGTTTGGGTTTGTGGGTCGTAGTAGTGTCAATATTCTCACGTCTCAAATATGTGTCCTTCAAATTTATGAAGAAAATTATGAAGTTAGAATTTATACACATTAAAAATGTGAACACATGCATAAAATAGTAGTCACACACTTTTTAAGTATAGATAAATAGTAGTGAATTTATAATTCGAGCTTCAATAATATCTCTTCTTTGAGTCACGGTTTTTGGACAAAAATTTGAAAAACCCATTAGAGTAGTAATTAATTTAAAAGCTACTCACATAAATAAATTACGGGTCATACTAAATAGTGTCCCCGTGTTCCTTGTTAAGCATACTAGTTGTTAGTATTACAATGTTAGTTTTTTTCTTCTTGTCAGGACTTGAACCTGGACCTGCTTCTCCTTAACTCTTAGCTCAATTAGTTTAACTAGTTGAGCTATCCATCCCACCCCTAGTAAAAGATAAAGTTAATACTCAAAAGATGATTTTTTTTTTTGGTTTTATGTTAAGATATCCCAATATAAAAACTCAACATTTAATATGATACAAGAAATTTAATGTTTTAAAAGTTAAAATGCATAAATTAACATTTAATATTTTCTATTTTTTCTTCTTTAGCATGTGCCCTTAATGCACATATATTTTTAATATGTTAAATGCACAAATTTTGAGACAAACCTTCCATATTAATATACTTAACTTAACTTAGTGCACGAGTTTCGATCTCATATATATATAAGGAAAAAATAACGTTTTAGATTTTATTTAAAAAAGTGATGTATGTATTGTAGATATAAAATAGTCAAATTGACTCGTATTATTAGTATTCTTAGTCCAGTAATAATGATTTCTAGAACTCCCTCATCTCTTAAAATGCATGTCGTTCTCACACAGAGGCAATGAGATTTTGTAGGAGAAAAGTGAACATGGAGATGTAGGTTGAGTGGCCAAACAAATACTAGGAAAAATAGATGAGTTTGACTTGTGTCAACACACAGTCACACCACACGTACGAATTTGAGTGGTACTGTACTCCAGTATTTATACGATACGATTACGATGCACGTGAAATGAATGAAGTGAATGGAAGTGGGTGCATAGCGTAGACAGAATTTATTGGGTAACGTGGCCCAATTATATTGCATGGTCCTCTAACTCACGCAACGCAATCACGTAAACTTTGAATTCTTACGGACGCAGATTCTAACAGCACGCTTTATTTTTCTTCTAAACGAGACATTTCAGTTACAAACTCAAATTGGAAAAATAACTAATCGTATCCATTTGTAAATTTGACTAATCTTAGATTGACATTGTTATTCAATTGAGTCCCATAAAATTTAATGAATATTAATTTCTCTAATTGTGTTGAAAGATATAAACAATCATGCAGTAAATATAGGAATAATTTTGAATATTTGATCCCCATAAAGATAATTCAGATGATAGAAACATTACATATATAATATGTAGAGTTCAAGTTTAAATCATGATAGTCCCACTTATCTACTAAACTACTTGGAGAAGAAGAATTGAATACTTGCATGGATCGGGAAAACATCTTTTTTGTTGTATCTAATTAATTTTTTTGAATTTTATTTTACTCCAAAAACAACATACTATATAAGAGTAAGACAATTTTTTGTATCTCACTCATTTAGCTGCAATTTATCATAAATGTATGAATATAAATTGAAAGCCTAAATATAGCGTGCACAACCTTAAATATTAATGTAAAGATAAATTTTAAAAGAAATTATTGTATTTTAAAAATACAAAACAATCTTGACAAAAAAAAAATACAAAACAATCATAGGAATTTAGTTCAATCGTCAATATCGTTATTGTTAGATTGAACATTTTCACTCATATTTAAACTCAGAATTATACAATTATGTGCTTGATTTTACATATTGTACATATCACTCAGGGACGGACACATGTAGGGGCATGGTGTGGCTTTAGCCACACCAAATTTTCAGGATTTTTTTTTATAAATATTTTAACTCTCTCGTCTGTCACTCGAACACCACCACCAGTCTACTATCACAACCTCCACTTGATTTCATCCTATTCCTTGTCTTAAAAGGAAACAAAGTTTTCCTATTCAAAATTTCTACAGGATGAGATTTCAGATCTAAAATGAAACAAAAAAAATGAAAATCTCTATACAGGAATTTCATACATCAATTTGTTGTGAGACAACTCCAATTCAGTGGGAAAAGAGAGTTTGAGTATTTATTTTACTCTTAAAGAGATCGATTGAAGGAGATAGAGGAGAGATTGAGGTTGTTTGGCGAGTGTTTGAAAATTTTATTGAAGAATAAGAGTGTTGTTTATCTGTTTGGCGTTGAAGAGAGAATAGTTGAAATGAGAGAGTGTTATCTTTGTGTGTGGGGTGTTTCACCGAAGAATTTTCTAGAGACCACTAGATCGAGAGTCTGGAAGAAAAAAATGTGTGGAGTGCATAGTGTTTCAACTTTCACCAAAGTGGTGATTTTTTAATTTTTTATTAAGTGTCATGTTAATCATACTAAAAAAAGAAATTAAAAATAAAGTTAGTTAATGCCAGAAAGATAATTTTTTTATGTTTTTAAGGTATGAAATGCACAAATTTTAAGATAAAACTTTTATATTAGTATGCTTAACTAATGCTTCGAGAGCTTTGTTTAGCATTTTCCTTTTATTAATTTTTCTTTTCTTTATTTTTTATATAAAAAATGGTGTTCAAGATTAAATCCATATTCAATGAAACTTGAATTCATATTTAAATTTTAATAAAATTAAGTGAAAATAAAAACAATTACGAGAAAAATAAAAAAATATATAAATTAGCGGACTAGGTATAAGTTGCTTATTGAAATTTCCATTGTAGTATAATTGGTTAAAATTGCTTATGAATTGCTTAGGGTTCTATGTGGCAATTTAGGCTCACAAAAAGCAACTTAAGCAATTTAAATGATAGTCTTGTAACTTTTGTAAAAAGAGATGTTATTGGAACAATTATTAATGATGTTATTTTAGCTCATTTTAAAAAATTGATAGGAGACGATTTTCATTGTAAATATATTGAATTAAACAATATTATTTTTTATTTTTAGTATAATTTAATTCATAATGTCTTTAATTTTGGCCTCACTGGTATTAATATTTGGACACACGAATACTTATATGCATGGTTCCGTCCCTGATATCACTTCAACTGTACAACGAATACTTATATGGACGCAACTCTAAATAATTAATATTTGGACACACTCACAAATGAAAATAATTAAAAAGAAAATAAATTAATCACATTATTTAATCATTTTATCTTTTAGTCTTATTGTTTATATAAGTGCATGTGTCTTTTTGGTGTAAACAGGATATCCTCTGCGCGTAATTGCAGAGACTAATCCCTCGAGCCTTGTGGGGCCTAAATGAGTGACAAACTCTCACTAAGAGTTTTAACACTATTGTATGCCCAAGCCATGGATCGAACTCAGGACCTTGGTTAAACTAGAAGAGACTCGCGTCATCTCATTTAAGTGATCTTAGGTATATAATGTGTTTAAATAATTATCATTTAAGGTTGTGCCCATATAAATATTTCTTCAACCATATAGAAAGAAGAAGAAAAATATACTGTACTACAACAAAACAATTAATACTATATTATCATTCTCTATCAAAAAATAAAAATATTATCACTTTCATTTTTATTTTTTTTAATAAAATGTAACATTTGAATGAGAAATACTATGCCTTAATTTAGGTCTTCTCGTGACCGGTGACATGCATTCTTGATTTTAAAACAAGACTTGTGACTATATAACATCTTCAATTTGAGTCGGTCACATGGGTACATTACTCATATGATCATTGAGAATATTTTTTCCTCTTAAAGAAATGAGTGGGTGGGGATACCTTTATATGTAAGACAAGATAGAAAATGTGAGTCGGAATAACATATGATTGTTTTTTCATGTCGCATGCATGATTGCATGTAATAAATGTTGGAATTTAACTTAATATTAATCATAAAACATGCTCTCAATAACAAAGATTAAAACCATAATCTTACTTTAGTGCGGAAGCCAAATAAATATATGAGCATGTATCTTTAAACAGGATCTACGACATGTTGATTTATCAAAGATTAGTGTTAGGAATACCTGGATGACGAATCCATTAGATGAACTAACCGTTGTAATCCTGAAACACAAAGAGAGAGAGACGGACGACGAGCATCCGTTAGCTTGTGGTTCTTCCTCAACCAGGACTCCTTATGCCTTTAGGACTCTTCAGATGGGGAGAAGAGTCAATATGCGGTGCATCCGGTATATTGGGGACCATAGCCTATATATAGTGTGATGGCCAATTAGGGTTCCCATTATTCCGAAATGGGCCATCCTGACATCCACTCATATTGAGCCCATATCCAATTAATTAATTACTTAATTAATTCTAAATAGAAATCTAATTAGCCTTTTAACTTTATTTGATCACTTAATCAATTAAGGCTCCTAATTGATAAATAGCTAATATAATTATATAAAGATATTTGCCCACATAATATTATTGGAATATTGTAAAATATTCCAACAATCTCCCACTTGGGCTACATATCGTTATAATTATATCATTGTTCCTTAGGCGCGCATCCGAATGCTATTTATCTTTATATTTCAACTTTACAATCTGGTTCATCTCATACACCAATAATGGGACCACCGCGGCTGTCGTCACTGACGTATAACGTGACGGAACCCCGACGACCACCACATCAATGTACTTGACGACATAGATCTGATATGGATGAGTGACATGGAAATTTCATGCAATGTGATCTCTATATCATGCCTATTTCCAACTGGTCCAACTGAAAACTTTAGTGAGATCAAACTGAAGTTTGCAAATTCAATATTTGCACCAATGATACAGAACCGATTATTAACAATAATAACCTCAAACTTTATTTCTGCAGAAAACCTTAACAAAATCTGTATCAGTATCAAAAACCAAAGTTAGAACACAACAAATTAAAGACTCCCACTAATCCAAGACATCCTTAGTGACAAAAATAATATGAAAGACCTTAGGTGTCACGTCTTTGATTAGTGAGTCAGCTAGCATAAATTTTATCTTTGTATGTTCTATCATTCAACAACAACATTATCCGACTAATTTATGTCACCATATAACTTAATTTGTCTTTCAAAACCTTTTACTTTATGCAACCAAGTGACATAAATACCAATAGTCATTTCTTGAGGTAGAATGTCCATTAAATATAGACATTCTAAAAGGATCGGAGTCGAACATCCTAATGATCTCCAAATTGTTAGATCTCCGATATGTGAGCACAAATTATCGTTCTCTATAACAATCCTTATGGTTGCCACATTTCAACAATTCAAATTTAGAATTGCTCAAGTATCTGCCAAATGATCTTATTATATACACTATTTCCGAATGTGTATAAGTAAGACTGTATATAAGTTTCTCAATGCTAAAGCATATGAAAAAATACTTTATTTTCTAAATTTCCAGATTTTCTTTTGATCAATAATTGAGACTAAATAGTCTCCCTTAATGATTAAGGCAATTCCTTAGTTTATTGACTTTCATGTCGAATTTATTTTCAACTTTATTGATATAACTCTTTTGTGATAACCGAATGATACATTGAGAATTCTAAGTATCAAAATGCCCAATACAAAAGAGATGTGCCCAAGATCTTTTGTCACTAAACTTTTGTTAGTGATTTCTTGATTTTGCACAACAATCATATATCACTGTTGACTAAATAAAATAAATTCAACACATTAAATTTAGAATATAAACATACTCCCACTGAACCTGTATAATCCACAACTCTCCATAATATACATCTCAAAAACCAAATGAGACAATCACCTTATGAGACTTTTGTGGTATCAATAATGAGACAACTTTCTTAACAAATTAATGGATTTCTTTTGTTTGCACATTATCTACTTTGTGTCTATTGACATAAAGTTTCATCTGATTGCACTTTATTGTGTTTCTTAATGTTGTCATTAAGAAACACTATCTTGATATCCATCTTATTTAGTTCCAAAAACTATAATAAGTAACAAGTGTCGTGACTGTCTTAATAGAGTTTTCAAAACAAAACGAACATGAATTCTCTTGCAGTCAATACTTTTATGACACTTCATACTTTAATTCTTGAAGGTATTAAGTTTGATCTTCATGAATTAATCTCTTAACTTAATTGAGAGAAAGAACACTAATGTCCTTATGAGGATCCAAATTCACTATATAAATAGTAACTATATGAATTGATTTAGAACCAATTCTTCCTCACTCAATTTTGTTCTTTTACCATATCTCTCCCCCAAACTCAATATCTTCAAGAGACTTTGCAATTTTCGTTTCATAATGTTCATTAACATGGGACTAAAGTTTATATTTCTCAAAATTTTCAACAATTTTAGATTGTCACAAGTCATAACTAAATTGACTATAATAATATTTGTATTTAA
The DNA here is from genome assembly GCF_020283565.1 of Trifolium pratense. Classification (NCBI taxonomy): domain Eukaryota; kingdom Viridiplantae; phylum Streptophyta; class Magnoliopsida; order Fabales; family Fabaceae; genus Trifolium; species Trifolium pratense. Next base: position 28,736,742 of record NC_060060.1, on the reverse strand, counting down.
AAAAAACAAATTGAATCTCTAGTTTAAAATAATAATAAAGAATTTATAACATTAAAACAAAACTTAATTCACATGATGATTCACCAAATTGTCTCTTAAATACAAATATAACTTAATAACAAAAAATCTAACAAATAGTTGAAAAACCATCAATCTTCACCGACTTATTTCCCCGCCAGATTGATGTGTCTTTCAACATCATTGAAATTTGTCAGTTTAGATCATAATTTCTTATTGTTCTTTATTTGCCTTTATCCTCTGAGGTATTTACATAATGAGCACTGTATTATTTTCTCTTGCTTCAATATTTTCTTCATGGCACACTTTATGAAATGATCTATTAAAGAATCATTTCTAACTTTAATAGTTATAAGACTAATTGTGCAAATAGAACACTATATGCTAAATTTTCGACAAAGTAACTTGATTGTCAAAATTATATCGCTTTAGCAAGATTAAATAGTTACCTAATGTGCTCTTGAGATTTTCTTTGCTTAATAATCCGAATGAAATATTATCTCTTCGACGAGAGCTTATTTTTCCCTTTATTGCTTTAGAAGCACTTTAATTTAAGCAAAGAAAACATGACAAAAATTATGTCATCTTAAATAATACCTCAAATGTCTCTGGAATTCAAAACTTTATGATCATGACCTATGTCATTCGGAGTATACTCACCTTTTATACTTGAGTCTCACTTTAAATTTACCTAATAGTGAGAGAATTTGAGTTTCTCCATCCTTATCTAAGGTGTAGATCCAAGAACACAATGTTCTTCCTTTATTCCTAATCGCTAGAATTAAAATTCTAACATGAATTTGCAGATACATAAACTACATTAGTTTATAGAGAACCAAAATTGCTCTCCAAAATACCTAGTGCATCGTTGATGTCAAGCCCTTAATAAATAACATCAATTGCTAGTGGTACTTTGTAACAATGATCAAATACTGACGATCAATAATGACAAACAATAAATCCTTATAATCGTCACATGTTTACCATTATAAGTGTAAATGCAATCCACTAAATACTTGTATGGATTTACACTAACACAACTTTATTAGGCACGTCAATAAATTAATATAGAGGCGTGCACTTCTTTATTTGTAAATTATAAGACAAACAAGATACCAAGCGCACCATCAATTCCCAATCTTTGATTGTAAGAATTAACTGCAAGCGGTACTCTCTACGTAATGATCAAATGTTGGTAATAAGTCCTGTCAGATAATGTGCGTCTTTGACACCAATCATTACACACATGGATAAACTTAATAATTACTACACATTTACCATCACAAGTATGTATATTATTCGGCCAAACTGCACGTCTTCCTTTTGGCCGACTGTAACAGCTCGCATGAATAATCTCATACTAAATCTTTCATAATTTCAATTGAATATAGTCTACGCACCGGAGGTTGCTTTAGGCAACTTTTTTTTTTTTTTTTTTTGTTTCAACCAACTCAATCAAAATTACTAGACAATTTAATAAATTGAATATATATGTATGTAATTATTCGGCCGAACTGTGTCTACCTTTTGGTAGACCAAACTAGTTTGCATGAATAATTTTATACATCCTTATGTGATTCTAACTGAATCAAATCTACACAACAGAGGTTACTTTTGCAACTTGTTGTTTCAACCAAGACAGTCAAAATCACCTGACAATTTATTAAATCAAATGGGAAAAATCTTAAATTTACAAGGCACTACCCACAAAATGTAGGCATTTTCCTTATGATGTCACCTGATAATCACAAGATTAAAAGACATCCCTTAGTGTGAGAACAAACTTACAAGCAACCTAAATTAGCATGAAATATATCCAAAGAGCATGATAAAAGAAAATTATTGTAGAAACTTATAACAATAAACTCAAACATCATAATCATGCTATAAACCAAATATTTAATTTTAAATAAAAATTAAATCTTTATATATACCAAAAAGTTCCATGCTTCAGTTGATTCACATATACTTAATAATTCTTTAAATGAATAAATAAAATTCTATAATCGTATGTTCTTAAACCGAAGGAAACCAAAACTTTATATATTTGTAGTTAAACAAAAAATTATAGAATCTATATTTTCCCAATGTTCAAAGAATCAAAACTTTAACTTTTGTACATACCAAACTTGATCAAAGTATTTTGAGAATCTTTACTAATTGCTATTTAACTGCAATTGATTTTCTACAAAAAAATATATAATAACCAAATATATATACCAAATCTTTATATGCCTTATTTCTCAAAATAAACTTTAAGTCCAAAATTAATACAAATCAATTTTAATTTCAAATAGAAATTAAACTGTAAATCTTTGACTTTTAAATCATTCAAAATAAATCAAACCAAAAATCCTTAGTTGCTAATAGCATAGGCCGGATAAGTACATCAGTATACCAAACTTTATAAATGTATCAAATTTTACTATGTAACTAAGTCAATTCTGAAAGATTTGATTTAAAACAAAATCGAAAAACATCCAAAGTCCAATTAAAAATTGTATTTTTGATTTCACAGTGATATAAATCACATTCAAATCCAGAATTTCTTCAAAACTTTACATATATATCACAGATTTTAATTGAAATCAAATAATTAAAATCCCACAAATTTTTTGATGGAATCCTTATAAAATTTCAAATTCGGCGTAAATTGGCCACATAAATCACAATACTAGTTGTCAAGATACAAAAAAAAAAAAATTGTGATCAAATTGCCAAACAATATTAACGCCATATATATATCCACCAAATTAGCCACGTTTCAAGTTAATCAAGAAACAAACTTATATCACTTACAATGTCCAAACTATCCTTAGAGTCACGTAGGTATAACAAATATATTGCCAAAAGGGACTAATCTTGAGGTTTTAAATACCAATTATGGCTACTAGCGTGCAGACGGGCACTCTCGTGCCCGTCTGTCCGCTCTTTTTATTTTGTTATTGCACTAACGTGTATATATTTGACTATTATGTGTGAAAACAACAAAAAAAAAACTTGAAAAATACACACATTGTAGTAAAAATAAGACAAAAAAATCCAGCACCATAAATAAAAAATAAAAAAAAGACTTAAAAAACAAAATCATGGAACAGAGTGTTTGACAATGTCTTTCATTTTTAATGTGACTTAATTTGTTGTTTTTCAAAAACCAACTATTTATATATATGTGAAAAATCTATAATATAATATTTTTATCCAACTTAGCAGAATAGAAAAAACGGAACACACAGACGGCCACTGGATTGAAAAAAAATAATAAGAAATAAAATTAAAGTACATGTTAGCGTAATAGAAAAAGTGGATCACACAACAGGCACGGAACGTGTCCGCTTCTTTTGGCATCTAGCGGTCAAACGGGCAAGTTCTGTGCCCGTTTGTGTGGTCCGCGTTTTTTATTTTGCTATCATATATAAACTGTAAATATTTTACTAAGAATTTAATTTTTATTCAATTCAATTTTTGCGTACTTTTAGTTTTCATTTAAATAAAAGTTATATTTTATGTGAATTGATTGACATAAAAACAACTTGTTACCAATATATGTTAATATGTGATCTTATATTTGAAAAAATGTGATCTTATATTTGAAAAGTATTTTCAAAAAGACTCCATTCGATGTGTAGAACATAAGAATGAAAGTTCATGATGGTTGTCAATAGAAAAAAAAAACTTTGAACATAAAATGACAATCCATTTTCATAACTATCAATGTTCCGGTCAAGATAAGTATTTATAGAGAGAGATATACATCCATAGTTAAAAATAAGACAAACTATATGTTTGTTAATTGTTGATTTCATGATCATACATGTCTTTGTGAAGATAAAAAATAGATTTTTGACTTAAAACAATAATCAAACTCCTCTCTAATCTTCTACTTCTTCTTTAATCATTTTGTGTGCCTTTCGTAAGGATGACCTGTTTTCATACTTTTTTCCTTGCTATAGTCTTCTCCCACTCTTTCCCCTTCTTTTCTATATCTATTTTTTTGTTGTTAATGGTGTGAAGTGTCTTCTCTCCTCGTCAACCTTGAACAGATGCCAAATAGAAAATTGAGATTGTAAAGCGTACAATAAGTTTCGTTAAAAAATGGAAGTACAAAAGAGACAATTAATGCTAAGATACAATGACATCAATCAGCAAAATTGAAAAATGAGGTTTTTATCTTTTGGAAAAATTACAATTTTTGGAAAAATTAAGATATAATTACTGGAAAAATAGAAAGAGTAGAAAAATACCTTTTGCGTGTGATTTTTCCTTCAATGTTATAGCATATACTCGTTGTAGGTGTGAAGCCCCTGATACATGACAAACCTTTTATGCTTTTCAAAAAATGTCAATATGATTTCCCATCTTTCTTTTCTCTCTGACATTTACTTTTATCTTTTGCAACGATTTTGAAATTAGGTCTGAAATAAGATGTAAAAAATTAAATAGAAAAGTAGAAATGAAATCAATTGAATGAAAAAAAAGCATAGCCTTATATTAATGTCTATGATGTAAGCACAGTTGAAAAAAAAAACAAAGAAGGTTGTCCCTAACATCCATGAATTTGTAGTGAAAACATTCCAAATATATATGTACTACAATATATAAATGACGATAAAAAAAAAAATTGATGCTCTAAATTCCTAAAAATTAAAAGATAAAATATGTTCATTTTCTTTGTATTCAATTGCTGCTTAAATATTGTACTCTAAATACAAAACTACCATGAGTAAAAAATAAAACTTATAATTAAATATTTGGTTGTTCTAAAACACTTGCAGATTCAATCAAAAAGTAGAATCCATTTCATTGAGATACTCCATGAGATGTTCATTCAATCGTCGTAATAGAAAAACATTATAAATGAAGCAATGTAACAAAGACTCAACCAAACATGAAATGTGATTATCGCATGGTAGTAACAATTGAAACAAAGAATGAATATATATTTTACCAGCATTCTCAAACTTTAACTAATAATAAAATATTTCAAATACTGAGTATATACATGGTTGAAGGCTTGAAGCCATTTGAACACTTTTGTAGAAAGAGAAAAAAATTCGAACCAATATTAATGAACAACACAAATGAGAAAAAAAATGGAACAAACATTAATGCACAACACAAATGATGAACACTAACAAAGAAAAAATAACAATAGATGGAGAACCAAAGAGAAAGGGAGGGAGTGAGAGAAAGAGTCTTGAAATTGAAGCACCATCACTGACATGGTCTTCCATTGTGCGTATTTTTAATGTTAAAGATCAACAGAAAAGATGGATGTGAAACAAAAATCGTAGTGAAACATTTGTTTGTCGCATTGATGATGTCACTGCGTTTCAATTTCAATGAATGGACTTATGCAATTAAACATTAACAAATTTGGATAAAAATTAAAGACATATATCAATCAAATATTAGAAGAAAAGTTAAGGAGAGTGTGTAGAATTGCCTCACTCACATGACTACCCTTAAAATAATTAGAAGAAATGACAATAAATAGTTATATTTCTTACTTGTATTTTTTGTTGATAGGTGTAACCTTTCTTACTTAAATTTCCATGATTTTGACCATGGCATCACTTAGAAATTGTAAGGTTGAATCTCATTTTATGATTTAAAAACCCTTAATTTTTTTTTGACAAATAAAAGCCCTTTAATTAAGACTACTATATGAAGTGAAAAGGAGAAAACAAAAGGAGAAGAAGGGGTGTATTCAAATGGTAGTGGAATGAAAGGATGTGTAGTGTTGGAAGATAATATAAGCCGTTAACATAATTTTTTTGAAATGGTATACCGATATAAGATTTGATTTTTGAATATTTAAAATGAAAATTTTCAAGGGTATTTTGGGATTTTTAAAAAAAGGCTACACCAAAAAAAATGTTTTCCCTTTATTATTGTTATAGATATACATATAAATTATATAAAAAACTGGATACCATGAAAGTAGATAACGCATGCGTTGCAATTCCCGATTAAACATGAATGGACAAAACTTGAGATCATACTGGAATGGACAATTGCAACCAAGATAATTTGCTAATTTAGTGCAATTCAGATTTTTTCATACGCCATACACACTAAATACATGAAATCATATTCTTTTTAACTTATAAATAAACTAATTTATGGTTCTCAAGATTTGGGGATAACAACCGAAGTCCCTTAAAATAATTTAAAAGAATATTCATGCAAAAGGCGAAGAACTAAGAATTGGCTATGAACAAACACACAAACAAACCGTAATCAATCCCAATAAACCAAACACGAAGACCCGCTCTGATACCACTTGTTGGAATTTAACTTAATATTAATCATAAAACATGCTCTCAATAACAAAGATTAAAACCATAATCTTACTTTAGTGCGGAAGCCAAATAAATATATGAGCATGTATCTTTAAACAGGATCTACGACATGTTGATTTATCAAAGATTAGTGTTAGGAATACCTGGATGACGAATCCATTAGATGAACTAACCGTTGTAATCCTGAAACACAAAGAGAGAGAGACGGACGACGAGCATCCGTTAGCTTGTGGTTCTTCCTCAACCAGGACTCCTTATGCCTTTAGGACTCTTCAGATGGGGAGAAGAGTCAATATGCGGTGCATCCGGTATATTGGGGACCATAGCCTATATATAGTGTGATGGCCAATTAGGGTTCCCATTATTCCGAAATGGGCCATCCTGACATCCACTCATATTGAGCCCATATCCAATTAATTAATTACTTAATTAATTCTAAATAGAAATCTAATTAGCCTTTTAACTTTATTTGATCACTTAATCAATTAAGGCTCCTAATTGATAAATAGCTAATATAATTATATAAAGATATTTGCCCACATAATATTATTGGAATATTGTAAAATATTCCAACAATAAAGTGACTCAAGATGACAAAATTGGTTCATAAATTATAAACGTCACCATGGAATAAAATCATAGGTAAGTTGAGGCCCATGAGTCCGAAGGGACCCTAAGGATCATATCAGCAGAATCATATTTTCTTGAGGAAACTGCAAGCAAGTGTTACTTTTCTTCGTCGTCCTTTGTTGTTAAGATTTTGAATAATTAGCTAAACACATGTGAATAGGCAATTTTGCTTTCTATTTTTTTTTTTTTGGTATTAAACGGGTCAAAGCTCAAGAGGATAAAAAAACTACAGTGAAATTTAAATGGGAAGAGAGAAACATCTTACGGTCATCAACTAAAACCTGAATAATCTTTGAAGGAGGATGTTTGAAAAAAATTATGTTGTCACCTTCCCATTCCATGCTTGCAAGAATATCCACACACATATTAACTTTGCGATAAACAGAGTCATCCTAATCTATGTTAGTTTCACAATTTTGTTTATTTAGATTATATATGTTATAATAATAATAATAATAATAATAATAATAATAATAATAATAATAACATGACAAATAGCGTTATTTTAAGTCCAAAAAAAAATAGCGTTATTTGATATTGATTGGGTTTCTATAAGTTCTATAAGTCAGAGAGATGGAAGAAAAAAATTTGATTAGTTTTTTTTTTTTGACAATCTTTTTTGATTAGTTAAACATCGTATGTCTCTTTCAACTGTTGTCGCACTAATTAAAGACAAAAAGAAAAAAAGAGACATGTTTACGTTTACTACACTTCACATATTAAGATAGAAAAAAAATTCTACCATAAACATATACCCAACTCATTTGCTTTTTAGGTATCAATCAAGTACTAAAAATGTATTACTTTTTTCAAAACCAAGTATAAGTAGAGCGGTTAAATGGGCTGCCCAATCTAGCCTGATCCGTCCGGGTGGGTCAGACTATGTATTTGGGCTAGCCCGACCTGTCCCATTTATTATTGGGCTACATATTTATGAGTTCGGCCCAACTTGTATGAGCCATGTAGACTAATGGGCCGGCTCGACCCATTTCATTTTATTTTTTCCTATTTATTTGATTTTTTTACACGACTTAAATGGATTAGTTCTTCATAATTATTAATTTTAGAGGAATGCTTAGTATCACACTCTCAAACACATTCCTCTAACACACTCCTATCATATAAAGCCACGTCACCTTCATTTTTTATTCATTTACCTGGTAACCGGTTCTACAGGTTTAAAGACCCTTTCTTTTTATTCATTTTTTATTCATTCTTCTGTCGCTCCATTACCTCCCTCATTTTGTGGTCTTTGCTGGTCTGTCGCAATGGATTCTAAATAACAATTTCCTTAAAGCTTCTCTATGCTTTATGTTCTTAAAAATAAAAAAGAAGATAGATCTGAGTATTGTGATGGATTAATTATTATTAGATACAAATTCAATTTGTTTTGCAAGTTTTTTCTAAGTAGTTATCTATTTTCACGTTCTTTTTTAATTTTAAAATTGGGCAATATGCAATCAACTTGTTTCTCTATTTGGGGCTTTTGTATTATGTTGAAAGGTGCATGTTGTATTGGAAAGAAAATCTAAATTGATTAAACATTCTAAAACAACTATGTGACAATTTTGGGTTTTGTTGTTTTTCATCTTTCTTACTGGTATGCTGGTTGATTTGTTCCAATGGAGTTGGACAAAAGATTAAGGTGAATCTTTAGAGACAATTTGAAGTGAGAGCGTAACGTGGAGAAGATGAATGGTTAAGCAACAAAGCAAAGAAGAGAAAGTGCTTTAACGTGGGGAGGACGTGGCTTTATACGAGAGGAGTGTGTTAGAGGAGTGTGTTTGAGAGTGTGACACTAGCATTCCTCATTAATTTTATTGAGATATAATAATATGCAAGTGTAAATAATTTTTACATCAGCATTAAATATCAATTAAACTCAAGTTTCATTCTTATAAAAGAAATTAAATCAAATTAATAAATTAAAAACTTAATTTTTTTTTTTTTAAGTTTTAGGTAAATATGACCGTTTTTATTATGCTTACACATTTAACCATATTTTTTATAATATCTTCTCAATTAGATGATAATTTTTTTTATGTTTTTAATTGTTATTATTTTTTTAAAAATGACATAATTTTTTTTATGCTGGGACGGCCCGATGCCTGATGGGCTAGCTCGGCCCAACTCAATTTCCTTTTGGGCTATAGGGCTTGGGCCAAAAAGCCTTGATTTTATTTGGGCTAGATTTTTTAAGGCCCGATTGGCCCAAGCCCGTGGGCTATGCGGCCCTTTTTTTTTACAGCTCCACATATAAGTGGGTTCCTCACTGCTCCAAGTTTTAATGTAAACTAAACCTCAAGTTTTATGATTTCAAATAAAATTTAAAATTAACATAATCTGGTCATATTATATATTCTGTAAAATGAAAAACTAATATCATTAGGTAAAAAAGCTGGGTCATTAAACAAATAATAGTTGGGTCATTAGGTTTGAACTTTGAGTTGTCATCAAGTAAAAAGTTGGGTCAGCACCTGATCCTGAAAAGAAGGTAAAAAATCTCTTACGTTGTTTGAGTGTGTGTGGAAAAGACACGTAGAAATGCCAATAAAGAAGGTGATGGCTGAATGCAGAATAGTCAACAAAGTAAGAGATAAGGAAATACGAAAGAAAATTATAAGACAAATATAGGTAGTCTATCATTATCATTACTCTCTCCGGGGCATTCATATATCTTTTGATTATATTTCGTCTCGATAAATATTTTTAAAATATCAAATTTTTATAATTTTTAGTATTATACAATAAAAAATATTAATTGTCAAAATTATGCATTGATATACATTAAACAGTCATCTGAATCACTCATTATGGGAGGAGGAGTATAGTATTATTTGGTCAGTATACCCGAGCCAACTCCACCTAATGGAAAATACGTGTTTGTTGTTTATGATACCGTTAATTTTCCTGTGGTTGCAAAATCATAACGTAGAATCGAGTAATCAGTCAATTTAGTCCCTAAACTATCACTCTCTCACCAACTTAGTCCCTAAACTATTAAAACCAACTAAAAGGTCCCTAAACTATATTCACATCCTTCAATTTAGTCCCTAAACTATTTTCCATCCATCAATTTAGTCCTCCGTTATATTTTCCTTTAACTGTTCTTTAAAACCCTAAAATCCAAAAGCTACTTTTACTCTTATATCTCTCTTCTCGACCAACTCTCTCAAATCATCTCAATCTGAAAACCCTAGAGCCACCTATACGCTCCAATTCCGGTTGTCGTCGTTGTTTTAAGGTACGTTTTTCACTGTTTTTCGTTCTAACTTTTATAAATTTGTAAGGGTTTATTCTCACTTGTTAATTTTCAGGAATGAAATTTGTGTTTTTTAGTGCAATGAACCATGTTGTTTTAGCTTGAACCAAATTTGTTTTAGCGTGAACCATGTTGTTGTTGCTTCCTTTTTGGCTTATTCATGTTGCTGCTATTTTGAAGCTTTTGTATCTCTTATATTATTACCATCTATATTATTGTTTATGTTGCTTTGTGGTCCTAATTTGTTTAAGTATTATAGTGGTCCTAATTTGTTTCTTTTTTATGCAATTGCCTCTCTATAGTGGTCCTATTCTGATCCTTGTTTTGTCTCCTCAATGTTTTCTCAATTTGTACTCCTTGTTAATACTATACATTATATTATATTAGATGGCTGAAAGTGATGATGATACAAGTGATGGAGGAAGGTTCTCTTATCACTCAGAAGAACTTAGAGGGCCTATTAGTTCATCTGATGAAGAGAATGAATCAGTGAGAGTTATATATCCACAATTCAATGCTGAAGCTCAATTTGGGGAAGTTAGGTTGGCTGTAGAGATGGAGTTTGCAACTTTGGCTGAATTTAAAAAAGTTGTGAAAGACTATACCATCCATATTGGAAGACAAATCAAATGGATAAAGAATGACAAGGTAAGAGCAAGAGCAAAATGTGTGTTTTAGCATTGCAAATGGGAGATACTTTGTTCGCGTAGTAGTATAACAAATAGCTTTCAAATCAAGACTTTTGAAAATACAACTCACTCATGCCCAGGAACATTCACGAATAGTCAGGCTGATAGAAAGTGGGTTATTGAGAAGTTGGAATTGAGATTGAGACAACAGCCATCTCTTAGCCATAGTGAGGCTTATTACTTGATGAAAGAGGATTATAATCTACATTTGGGGGATAGTATGATTTATAGATCACTTAAACAAGCAAAACAAAATGTCGAGGGATCTGAAATTGATCAGTATGCTAAGCTATGGGACTATTGCCATGAGTTATTATCCCAGAATCCAGGTTCAACGGTGAAAATGAGCACTATACCACAACAAGAAGGGCCGCCAATATTTCACCGATTGTATATATGTTTTGATGCTAGTAAAAGAGGGTTCAAGGAAGGCTGCAGACCTATAATTGGATTGGATGGTTGTTTTTTAAAGGGTTATTTTGGAGGACAATTGTTGACTGCTGTCGGCGGAGATGCAAACAACCACATTTTTGTCATTGCATATGCTGTAGTTGATGTCGAAAATAAAGACTATTTGTTTAGAGACTATTTGTTTTAATAGTTATTTGATTTAGCAGTAATGATTTAGCAGTGTTGTTACTATTTTGTTGTTTTTTAAGATAGTTTAGGGACTAAATTGAAGTATTTTTTATAGTTTAGGGACTACTAACAGTCACTTAACGGAAAAGTTAACCGAGGAACTAAATTGAAGGATGTGAATATAGTTTAGGGACATTTTAGTTGGTTTTAATAGTTTAGGGACTAAATTGAAGGATGTGAATATAGTTTAGGGACCTTTTAGTTGGTTTTAATAGTTTAGGGACTAAGTTGGTGAGAGAGTGATAGTTTAGGGACTAAATTGACTGATTACTCACGTAGAATCAGTTCAAATACAGAAAAACCAATTCAAATTGTGCATGTCATGTCACAATATACCATGCACGCGCATGACCAAATTCAAGGAGCCACAAAGTGCAGAATCATAAAACCAACTTCTAAACTTTCAATAACTTCATGATTTGTTATACACATGTATATAACTGCACATATTGATATTATTGCAATCTCTAGTTGATTTTTCAATTAATATTTATCATTACACTTTATCTTTGGAAGGGTACCCTCTCACTCAACTCAAGAAAAGAGTGATAATATAATTTCCGTATTAATAATTCAAAATTTAACCCCCACCAATTTGGTGTTACAAAGGAAACTTTCTATCCAATACATCTGGTGCTGTACAAGATATATAACTCATGGAAGGTTCTGTTAATACCAACACGTGAACGATATTACGTGGAGTGGAATTTGCACACGAAAATAATTAAACCAGATTATTATATAGGGGTAAAAAGTGTAGCTAAACCTCTATCCACTGTTATCTGCAATTTATCATAGGCCATCAAAGACTTCTGGTCACACTTGTAGGTTCCTTTCCCTCTTGCCAAAACCTCGCCATCTGAATCTATGATCCCTTCCTTCTCTCGGTCCTTGATGCGTGGACCAGGTTGCAAGCTGAAAGCTTTCACCTTTAATTTATTGCAAGATACATAAATTAGGAAAATTTTGTTATGCAAATAAACCAATGCTAAGACTCGTTCAATGCTCAAAGTAACTGCTACAAAAAGTATTACATGATATATTCAGGAAATCACACCTTCAGATATGTGACATATGGAGATTTAACATGTCCTCCATTATTCAACTCTGACATCATTGACAGCAAATGTAACTTTGGGCAATTCTTCGTAATGATCAGGTCAAGATAACCATCAGAGAACTGCATTTACCAAATTATAATAGAATAATGATCAGTTTTAGCCCCACTCAAGACGGAAAAAAGTGTTAAAATATTTAGACCATTGGTATTTATATATGAAAAGTGTTCGGCTGAATTTTATTAGGTGTACAAACTACAAATACCTGGCAGCAGTTAAAAGAGTACATACATGTATTCTTAATTATGGTCGTTTTAATCGTCAATTACAATATTGATTGTTATATCATGTTCACTCAAATTCATAAAAGTATAATTTGAATAGCAGAAGGCATTAAAATCAAGCAAATTAAGAGCAATATATTCATCACGATATGTCCGCCAAAAAATAAAATCATCACGATTTGTGCAATAGCATGAGACACATTTGGAATCAATTGATACAAAATTGGACCTCATAATGGGGCCACCACTGCCACGGAAGCAATTGGAAACATTTCCCAGTATAACACAAACTAAACAGTTTTTTTTTTTTGAACGGCAAATATATGCTTAAATTCTTATTCACACAAAACTGACCTTTGCATCAGGTGCTGCCATCGTATCTTCAGCACCCCAAGGTACATTGTGAAGCCAGACACTAATAAAGGGTCCATTTATAACTCTCCAGTTCATATTTTCCAAGTTTACTTCAGGTCCTTGATAACAAAGTGTTTGCAAATTAACATGTTCCCCTTCACTTGGATCACTGTTGTTCCCTTTGATGGTAGATTTGCCAGGGCAACTAGTGGACTCCCCGTAAGACTCAAACCCAGGTGCAGGCACAAAAGAAACAGATCCACTGTATTGCCTCAAATTTAAGAGTCGACAGAGACCCTAAAGCAGGAAAACAGGAAATAAGGAAAATATTAATGAGCAACTCCTATCTCTTAAATAATTGCAAAACGCATTTAACATAAGAATTCAAAACTGTGTCACAAGTGTAGTCAGAATAGCATAGTTATGTTACATCTTACACTTGAGTTCCTCACCAACGGTTCATTTATCAGACAATGACAAATAGATGTCAAAATCAAACTAAAATAGAACTACACAAATGAGAGATTTAACAGTAAGAAATATCTCTGAAAATCAAAGGCAAGAGTCCATATGACAAAGCGCTGACGTGTTTCTCTTTTCCATTATATTTTGGATCTGTTTCTATGAGATGAATACATAAAAGTAAGATTATCCGAAGAAAAAAATCAGCAGACAGTAGCTGCAGGAGAGAGAACAGAAGTGCATTGAAATTAGAGAGGGAGAGGTAAAAGAGTATATCATTGCACAAGAATGGCACTTTTTTCAATTGTGTGTTGCCACTTACTTACATCTGATTCAAGTCTAAGAAATCAAATGTACATTTCCTGCGCCCTAAGTAATCCAAAGCATTTTACTTAAAGTCACAAACAAAATCGGATTTTAAAACACCAAAAACTGAAGTGTTAGAAGAAAATTGCAACAAAGGAGTGATAAGGTGGTTTTAAACACAAGGTTTGGAGAGATAAGGGATTGAGAGTTCAATTCCCCAACTAACATTTCTAACAACTAATTAACATTAACAAAAAAGAAGATCGTTGCAGCAACAATCTATTTTGGACATATATTCGGTGAAATGAAAAATAAACAAGACATCAACATTATAAAATGGCTTACTAACATAAAAATCTAGACGAGCACTTCCCATCCACCGATACTTTTCAGACTCGATGTCAATATCAGCAACTAGACCTGAAATAGAATAACATATTCAGTGATATTTTATTACATCAAAGTGAATGCCATTGTCAAAATTCGGAGTCGGTGCCATATATAGATTCTACTCTAGGTTGATAAACAAAAAGGAAAGAATAAGAAACAAATAGCTTAGATTAGAACATCTGCCATCACTTCACTGGCATAATCCAATTTATGGTGACAGTAATTACCCCATGCAAGCATCAAAATACTGAAAAATCTGGTTTCACCCTGTGTGATGGTAGCCACATCAAGCTGTCGCTTATGGCCTGTTGATATTTAATACACGTGTTATTCTTTATAACATCACAGGAAAAGGGGAAAATAAAATAGCTAGGTCATGACATGTTTGAATGACATAAATGGATGGAAACCTCGGATAATAGCAAGAACGGCATTGGCTATTGTACAAGGATTACCAACTGAATCAAGCAAAGATTTTGCCATGCCATTTCCCGTACCTTACAAAGTATGGAAGAGTTTATTAGCTTGGCTGGCATGTTAAAATTTATATAGATAATAGCAAATGATGAACCTATGTAAACAAAATCCAGCAGATAGTGCATTAGTAAATTCGTTAGTAGACAGTTAATCCATTAAGAGGGTTTACAGTGGGAAAAATAGGAGGCACCAATGTCCAGTAAACAGTTAATTGTAGCAGTGGAAGTGAGAATAAATACGGAAGAAGAAGAGTTAGTAACTGTCCATTAGACAGTTGATTATAATTGATATAGGGAATGGAAGAGACACGGAAGAGGGGAGAATCAGTCAGATAATTCTGATTCAGTTGCAATTTCAGTGGTAGGAGAGCCAGGAGGGGCAATCAGTTTTTTAATTCACCATCTCGATTCTTGGTATAAAAATGATACAAGGCTAAGGATTGGGGCTTGTCTTGAATAAAATTCCTATTTTTCCTATTGATTCGGATCCATTTCTATTTTATAACACCAGACTCATCTCACCGTTCCTGATAAACAATCAATGCACAATAGCTTCATGTCCCTCCCATCCCCAATAAAAAGTTTAAAGTAATCAAGTCAAATTAGACAAAACAAGTAATAAACCTGCAGGAACTACTCCAAGGGGAATCTTTATCGCTGTATCCCAATCCTCTCTTTCAAGAAGCCCATTTACAACCTACTAAAATGTGTGATGCTTGTAAGATTGGAAAAAAGTAATAAATAAACAGAGACAGCAATGTCAAAAATCAGTCAGTACAAAAGTGACCTATAGAATACACAGATTAGATTACATCTCAAAATTTATAAGTGACCCACATTGTCATTTAACTTCCCATGAATGTTACAACTCCTATTCAATCCTTCTACTAGCTTCAGTGGTATTAAACAACATCATCTAAGACCATTAAGTTTCACATTTTTCAAATTAAGTCCACGAGCACGATCCAGTATAATAACAGTATTCAATTAGTATCTCTTGGTAGGATACCTCAAAAGTGTACACCGCTAAACACAAACTTCATTAATTCATCTATAAAAGGTAGTTTTGAGTTTAAAGGAGATGCATTGTCCATATAAACCAAGTTTATTATTAAGGAAGAGTTTAAAGTGTATACCAAAACTTCATTAACCTCAATTACAATCAAAATTTGTTAACTTAAGAAGAGCGTCACGAACATGATAATGATAAGAATGACAATGAAACTAACCTCAACCAAAATTCCATCTCCACTAACACAAACAATGCCATCGTGCTCCGTAATATCCAACGATCGAGCAACTTCTTTGGCATGTAGCTGGTGTGCAGTTTCTGAACAACACAAACTGAATCAACAAAAAAACAAATAGCAAAAGCAATGAAAGTCGTTACGGTGAGTTGAAGAATGAAATCACCTTGCACAGTGAGTTGAATTTGAGCATCTTCAAAAAGAGGTTTAACTTGTTCATCAAAAATCTTCACAGCAGATTTCTTTCCACCAAATGGATTCACAAAAACAAGCAATCTCTTAGGTCGACCTACATAATCATAATCAAAATCAGAATTCAATTCAATCAATTCATAGCACAATATCACAGTAACCAATCACAATCGCAATCTAGGTTTACCGAGAGAATCGATGAATTCGCGAAGCTTCTGGCACCAAATCCTATGCGTTTCCTCTGATGAAGGTTTAAAAACGACGTCGTTACGAACAAGTTTTGCTGGAGCACCGGTGGTGCAACAACCGTCACGAGCTTCAACGAGAGTCTTGATTTTGATATTGGAACCAGTAGAGATGAATCCGATAACATCTTTTTCGACGGAGAGACAGCGTTGAATACCTTCCGACCACCAGAGTCTACCGTCGGCGAGAAGAGCAAGTGGCGTTACGGTGCCGTTGACAGTTACTCGGTCCGAAAATAAAGGACGCTGGTGAGCGGTTAGATCCATTTCTCCGGTTCAGGTAGTTGGACCCACTAATATCAGCCGGAGACCCGGTTCGGTAACAAAACCGCCCGTGAAATCCGGTTTTCACGTCTCGGAGATATAATTAGTACAAATTAAATATAAATGAAAATATTAATAATAATTACTAGTAAATAATAATACTATAGGATATGATTTGAGAAATGCAAAACGAAGATGAAGAAGAAATCTAAAGTTAAGTTTGGAATGTGTTTACTAATTTTGAGTTATTTATTTGTCAAGCTGCCTTGACTTTGACGCCAATTGTTTAATGAAATGTATAATGACAACATCTTATCATTATCAAATTGCAATTTGCATCTAGTAGTACTCCTATGTTATTTTTTGTATATGGACAATCTTTGTCTATATCACTATGGTCCTTTGTTTTTATTCGCGTTGAGTCATGTTAACCAGTGTCCTGTCGCTAACTAAAAAAGTTAAAAAAAATAATTTTTATATTAAAATTATTATTATTTATACTTTAAAAAGTAAAATATATTGATTTCAAGATTTATTTATTATATTTTTTTTTTTGGTTTACAATGAGTTGGGGATCGAACTCAGGACCTATAACATACTACCCAAATCCCTCACCACTAGACCAAATCTAGTGGCTTAGATTTATTTATTATATTTAGTTCCTTAACTAGTGTTCAAGAGGTACCAATTTCTATTTTTCTTGTTTTACATTTTTTAAGTGTGTTTCATCTTTTAAATTAAATGAATGATTTAATTCTCTTTTATTTATGGGTTTATTTATTCTTTAGGTTAAAGCAACTTAGTAATTTTTTATTGAAAAATAATAATTATTTATTAAAAAAATATATATATAATACAAAATTCATAAGTTCCAATTCAAATTTACCATTTTAAACTTCTTAACATGTGCAAAATTGCACATGATAGAAAAACCGTTTATTTGTTTATTTATGGATTGGGAAAATTGAGGGGAAGAATTTGACCAGGAAGTGAATCTTTTGTCTAAATTATATGAGGATTTTTTGTTTTAAGTACAAGACGATAAATTGCTTAATAATTTAGAATTTTGTGTTGTTCTATTTTAGTATTTAGTTGAAGATTGATATGTGGTGGTCAGATAGGTGATCAAAGATGGTGAGTGGTGATCAACAATGATAAGAGTTTGGTCGGCGATGGTTGAAGTGGTGATCAGCAGTTATCATAAGTGGTGATTAGATCATGGATCATGTGTTGATAGTGTAGTGGTTTGAGGTGGTCATAATCGGTGGTGAATAGTGGTCGGAGTGTTGGTTGATTGTGGTTGGAATGACGATTGATAGTTATCAAAATAATAGTTGAACAGTGATCAACGACCATTAATAACGATGTGTTATTAGCTTTAAAACAAAAGTAAAAATTATAATTATATACTATTATTTTTTGAGTTTTTAGTAGAAATCTGTTTTGAAATTAAAAATTCAACTCAATTCCGCTTTACCCAAACAAAATTTAATTTTAAAATTGTCTTTCATAATCAATAATAAAAAACATTTTTTTTTCTAATTTACTTCTTGATAATTGGGAGTAATTATCAATCAATCAATAAAAACAAGTTATATGTGTGTGACTTATCCTCATTGATTGTTTAACAAATATCCCAAAATTACTAAGGAGTGGAGACCTCACAAAAAAAAAAAACTCACAGTAAGCACAAACATCAATTATGTTTTGTTCTTTAGTCAAAGCTTAGTATTCATTCACAATATGAAATGAAACAACAAAAAGTTTTGAGTATTTAATTGAGTCTCATATATATATATATATATATATGGGGTTTTCTAACTTAGACCCTAGTTAGGTCTAAGTTAGCAAGGTGCACCTTTTCAATTGGACCAAAATACCCATTCTTTTAATTTTTGAAAGAATAGAGCAACAGGGGCATTTCTGTAATTTTACATAAAAAAAAAAATACTGACACGCGCCCCCACCTTCTTAAAAATTAATAGACGTGGATCCAGTGTCGCGCGCGTACGGAAGGACCATGGTTACAGACCGTTGATTTCCATCAGACAGCCAAGATGTGATCTCATTAAGGCTGTCTGATTGATCAGACAGCCCAGATCATCCTACCATCTTGTCTGCGCCACACTAGATTATAAGCTGGAGAGAGAATATTTTACTTTTGAAAAAGGCAGCCACGTGTCAGCATATGAATGGGTCTGCGTGATTTTTTCCATTTTATGCTTTAAACTCGATTATTTCGTCGTAAATTAATTTTTTATTTTTTAATTTTTATACCAAAATTCATAATTTTTTTTTCTCTACAAATAGAGACTTGGTTTGTTTGATTTGGACACCGAAAAAAAAAACGCAATTTTTCACTACTTTAAACTCGATTATTTCATCGTAAATTAATTTTTTTTTTTTTATTTTTTATACCAAAATTCATTTTTTTTTTTTCCTACAAATAGAGATTTGGTTCGTTCGATTTGGACACCGAAAAAAAAACGCAATTTTTCACTACCTTAAATGAGATAAAACGATAATTAAAAACTAATGTTTGCTTCTGAAACCATTTATCTGGTACAATGGTTTCAGAGAGTTGTAATCTGAAACCATTTTGCTGGTAGAATGGTTTCAGTAAGTTGATTATTAGTTATTTGCTTCTGAAACCATTTAGCTTGTAGAATGGTTGCACATAGTTGTATTCTGAAACCATTTTACTGGTAGAATGGTTTCAGTGAGTAATTTATTAATTGTGTTTGCTTCTGAAACCATTTATCTGGTACAATGGTTTCAGAGAGTTGTAATCTGAAACCATTTTGCTGGTAGAATGGTTTCAGTAAGTTGATTATTAGTTATTTGCTTCTGAAACCATTTAGCTTGTAGAATGGTTGCACATAGTTGTATTCTGAAACCATTTTACTGGTAGAATGGTTTCAGTGAGTAATTTATTAATTGTGTTTGCTTCTGAAACCATTTATCTGGTACAATGGTTTCAGAGAGTTGTAATCTGAAACCATTTTGCTGGTAGAATGGTTTCAGTAAGTAGATTATTAGTTATTTGCTTCTCAAACCATTTACCTTGTAGAATGGTTGCACATAGTTGTATTCTGAAACCATTTTACTGGTAGAATGGTTTCAGTGAGTAATTTATTAATTGTGTTTGCTTCTGAAACCATTTATCTGGTAGAATGGTTTCAGAGAGTTGTAAACTGAAACCATTTTGCTGGTAAAATGGTTTCAGTAAGTTGATTATTAGTTATTTGATGAGATTAAGGTAGTGAAAAATTGAGTTTTTTTTTCTGTGTCCAAATCAAACGAACCAAGTCTCTATTTGTAGAGAAAAAAAAATTATGAATTTTGGTATAAAAAATAAAAAATAAAAAATTAATTTACGACGAAATAATCGAGTTTAAAGTAGTGAAAAATTGCGTTTTTTTTTCGGTGTCCAAATCAAACAAACCAAGTCTCTATTTGTAGAGAAAAAAAAATTATGAATTTTGGTATAAAAATTAAAAAATAAAAAATTAATTTACGATGAAATAATCGAGTTTAAAGTATAAAATGAAAAAAAATTAACGCAGCCAATTAAAATGTGACACGTGGCCTGCCTTTTAAAAAGGCTTTCTCTCTCCGCGTGTTCCTCTCCACCACGCGCGCCTGTCGGCGCGTGTGCTGCACGCGCGCGTTTTTTGTCAAATGAGAAGCTGCCACGTGTCTGGGGGGGGAAAAAGAAGTGGGGGGCCCGTGTAAAATTGCAGAAAATTACAGAAATGCCCCTGTTGCTCTATTCTTCCAAAAAATTAAAAAATGGGTATTTTTGTCCAACTCAAAAGGTGCACCTTGCTAATTTAGACCCAACTGGGTCTAAATTAGCAGCCCCCTATATATATATATATATATATATATATATATATATATATATATATATATATATATATATATATATATATATATATATATATATATATATATATATTATTTATTTATATTTTTTTAATAATAATACCTAATAAATAATTAATTACTCGAATCCAATATCTTTTAAATAGACCACACAAAACTCTACATTCAATCAACAACTCTACATTTTTATAAATAGATCCTACAAAAATATGTCCCAATTAGGAGAGAGAGTGTGCTTATATAATTAAGAAGCAATATCTATTAAATACTTAAATGTGTTTCACTTCAAGGGTAACACCTGATAGATACTATCATCGGATTGACTGCTCTTGTTCTTAGCTATTATATTTTGTTTTTTTGTCAAGTAATCTAGTGGCTAAAAATTTCAACTTTAAAGTGGATATGTGGATAACCGGATTTCAAACCTGCATAAATAATACAATATCTTCGTCAACTGGCTGTACTAAGCTCACGGAACATTTTAATTTTAGTGTTTTTCTTTTTTTCTCTTTTCAGAAGTTAACACAATTTCATTAAGCAAATAAGTAAATTGAGCTTAAATCAAGGGCACGCAAGAGACAAAAGTAAGAGGAAACCCTTTGTACACACTCCAATCCATTTATGCTTTCTGTTGTTGTTGTCTATATCCTCCCTTTGCTTTCGTCGTTCTAGCTAGTTAATGTGAGTCGTTTCTTTTGTTACAATGATAGTTCTTTTATTATTTTATTTTTATTTTTAAAAAGAAAGAAATAAGAATTACGTTAAGCCTCACATGGTTGGACAATCTTGGTTAATGTGATCATAAAAATTATTTTTTTCATTTGATAAATTGAGTTTGTACAGCTTCAATTTTAACATTAAACAAAAACGATTTTTGGCAACTATACTTTGAAAACACGATAAGGAATCCATTGCTGCATCTACATGAAGTTAGAAATTTTAGTTTCTCCACTTTCATAGTCAAAATAATATATACATGTAATGACCGTTTGAAGCTTATGCAAATTTTATGTATTATTATAAGTTTGTCAAGGTAATTTATGATAAATAGCCAATAAAAATACAATTTTCACTAGTATAAACTTATAAAATAGCATAAAACCTAATTTCTATTGCATAAGCTGTTTGCATAAGCTCAAAAATAAGTTAATCCAAACGGGACCTAAATGTAGTTTTGAGATCGATGTGCAATTTTAAAACGCATAACCAGGAGGGTTCCAGAGGGTGTTCGAGAGGAGCGGCCCCACAATATACCACAATTTTAGGAGCACAATTTTTTTTTCCACTTAGTGTGTGTTTACGTGTGTGTGGACAATCGTATGCCTGCGTACAATCGTGTGTGCGTGCGTGTGTCCGCGTGTTAAAATAAATAAATTAAATAATTATTAAACTAAAGTTTAAAATAAACTTAAACTCTTATGATCTTGGTAGTAAAATTTATTTGAAGAATTAAAAGTTATCAAAGAGATTTTAACAATTGAAAGTATAATCTTTAACTTTTCTTATATATTTTTATATGACTTATAAATAAATGGGACACCAAAATTATAACTTGTATAGGGCACTCAAAATCTCAGGGACGGCTCTGACAATGATAGGAGTAGAACCAGCCTCATCAGAAACAACACTACTCACATTAAGGTGTGTCCGTTCGATGAAACTTCCAAGACTAACGATAAATTTAGAGAGTTATCAAAACTTTGTCCCTCTCAGACCACAAGCTACAACTCCACATGCATTTATACCACTAACAAAGGACTGGATGAACTTAGGAGACATAAAGGATAGCTCTCCACAGACGCCACCTTGAACAACATCGTGCGTAATTCCAAAACTCGCAAAAAGTAAGCATAAACCAACAAAAGTTCAAATTCCCCCTTTACCAGTTGTTGCTAGATCCAAAACAACAACTGGTAAAGACAAATCGAAGAAAAGTGATCATAGCCAAACAATTAAGTTCCACCGCCTTATATTGATCTTTGACTCATAGTGAGCCAATATCAATGTCGTTATAAGCGCAAATAGTTGATAAGCTATTGTGAATGTTCTTATAGGATGATATGTAAGAAAAACTTGGTAGTAGTAGTCTCCCATTGTCCACGTACTGTTTAATGGGATTATAGACCCGACTCCAAGAACAAAACATATCATCTTTGCTCTGAATTCTCCCTCTAATGACACATTTTCAGCAACAATTGTCATATTGATTCTTAAATAGAGAAAGCTCTGTTGTGAGACTGAGGGAAGAGGGAATAGGGTTTGAGGGAGGATGATTTGAAGGAGGTGAAAGGAAAGAGAGATGTGAGTGAGACTTTGAGGGAGATGAAACAGAGTCTTATGTTGCGCATTAGGGAGAGATGAAACGAAACAGAGTCTTATATATATTGCGCGTTAGGGAGAGGTGAAACGAAACAGAGAGAGGTGAGTGAGACTTTGAGGGAACATAGTCTTCTGCCGTTAGGGAAAATAGGAAACAGAGTCTTCTGCCGTTAGGGAAAATATGAAAATAGGAAACTGAGAAATAGTTGGATTTTATGAGATATATTATTAATTTTTTGTTTTTTTAAATAGAGAAATAGTTGGATTTTATGAGATATTTTAATATTTTTTTGTTTTTTTAAATAGAGAAATAGTTGGATTTTATGAGATATATTATTATTATTATTATATACAAAAAAGAAAGAATATATGATAATAATAATAATAATAATAATATTACTATTATTATTATTATTATTATTATTATTATTATTATTATTATTATTAAATCATGAGATTCTTACGGGGAAAACTTGGTGGTAGTAGTCTCCCATTGTCCACATACTGTTTAATGGGAATAGAGACCCGACTTCAAGAACAAAACATATCATCTTTGCTCTGAATTCTCCCTCTAATGACACATTTTCAGCAACAATTGTCATACTGATTCTTAAATAGAGAAAGCTCTGTCATGAGAGTGAGGGAAGATGGAATAGGGTTTGAGGGAGGCAACGATAATTTGAAGAAGGTGAAACGAAAGAGAGATGTTAGTGAGACGACAGTTGTTTGAGACTTTGAGGGAGATGAAACGAGAGTCTTCGGTTGCATTAGGGAGATGAAACGAGCAAACTTAGACGTTATAGAGACGAACCCAAAAGAGAGTCTCTTATGCATATTGCAAAAGAAAATAGGAATCTCTAATTTAGTGCCTTATTAGGGATGACAAAACGGATCAAGCCCATCGGTGTGTTAAAGAAGTCCCATGATATCGGTTGCGAGATGACCTGGATGTCTATTTATAAGTGAGGACAATCCTCACCTTACAAGCCGATCTTGTAAGGATGAGTAAGACTCAATACTCAATTCTAAGAAAAAAAGGAACACCGAAGATTACAATCAACACTCAACGGGACATACTATTTTATGTGCGTGTGGACAATCGTGTGTGCGTGAGTGCGTCCGTGTGCTAAAATAAATAAATAAAATAATTATTAAACTAGTGTTTAAAATAAACTTAGACTTATGATCTTGTTAATAAAATTCATTTGAAGAATTAAAAGTTATAAAAAAGATTTTAACAATTGAAAGTATAATATTTAACGTTCGTTTCGCATTATATATTGTTAGATGACTTATAAATAAATAATCGTGATATATTGGTGCATTATAAAATAGATAATCAAATATAGTTTGAGGACTAAAACAAATATTACAATGAGATATTTTATGCAAGGACAAAAGATTAAGGTCGTGTATTATATTGCAAGGCGGTCAAAACTCAAAACCTCAACTTTTTTCATGAATTCTTCTATTTCCTGTATAATTGTTTTGCAACAAATAGCATTGCTCGCATCGCATGCATCTATATTTTTAATGGATTCTCCACAACTTATCCATTTTTTTTATTTCAAAAATCCTCTAAAAAAAGTTTGTTCCTTGAAGTAAAAAAGATACAAAAGTAAGCAAAAATAAAACAAAAGAAAGTCGAAAAAGGAATAAAGGAAAATATTCCCATTAAAAAAGTAAATATTATCACCAAATTGATAAAGATACGTGACCTTCATTGCACGGATGTGTCTTTTTCTTCTTTTTTGTTGATGTATAAAAGAACATCTCTTTCCTTTAAAAGAAAAAGAACATAACTTTCTTCTTGCTATACATAGAGAGAGATTTCTTTAAATTAACTGTAGAGTGATTTATTGACAACCATTAACGTGATAAAATAGTATTTTTCATCGTTACTCTTGTCATTGAAACATGTCTATATATAAGGATTTTCTAAACTATCTCTTCATAATTTAGAGATATTTTACCTATATCAACCAATGAGAACAAATTATATGCATGTGAAATAAAAGTTGATTACAAATTAGTTGTGATCTTGTGGATACCATACAAATCTACTTACGTGGCTTGTTGTTGGAGAGTCCGGGGGAGCTCGGGAGAAATAATGGGTCAATGCTCCAGGACCACAAGAGAGGGAGACGCCGCCACATCCCAACCAAAAACTTTAAGGTATTAGGTTAATGAGTCAACTCTCTTATAAATCCAACATTCTTCCCATACATAGTCGATGTGAGACTTAATCACTAACACTTGAAACCCAACACTCTCCCCCCAAGTGTGAGTTCCCCCACATACTATAGTTCATCCAAATCAGGATCCCCTCCCGCTCCCCCACCAAGCCGAACCTAGGCTCTGATACCACTGTTGAGGAGTCCGGTGGAGCTCGGGAGAAACAATGGGCCAATGCTCCAGGACCACAAGAGAGGGAGACGCCACATCCCAACCCAAAACCTTAAGATATTAGGTTAATGAGTCAACTCTCTTATAAACCCAACATTCTTCCCATACATAGTCGATGTGGGACTTAATCACTCATACTTGAAACCCAACACTTGTCTCATTAGTTGATGAGTAAAAATATCAAATTATGAAGGTCAGAAAGGCCTCACCCAACTATATATTGTTGTTGAAATATAGGTTCTGTGGAGAGCGGAGATATGTGTTACGAGAAACTAATTAATTAAATATATAGTTGCTAATTTTATTTTCTTGATTAAAAAAAAAGCTGCCATTTTGTCTAAGATGTTAAAAAGCCATTTTAAAGTTCTTAACATTGTTTCAAATCTTTTAGTTTTCCATCCTTTTGAGAGACATCCTTTTTTCTATAAGTTTTAGTTTCTTTTCAGCATTTGGCTCTTATGTTCACAAAAAGTTTAATTTATTATCCTCTTTTTCAAGTTAGAAAATAAAAGAATATAATTATCCATAGTTTTTTTTTTTGGAAATAAAGGGGCTAACCCCAAACAAAATCAACTAAAAACTTCTAGAAAAAGCTACATATGAAGCATCTGCAGTCAAAGCTAAAGAAGCAAATACATGAACATAATCGAATATCATAACACTATGTATATTAAGACCATTTTTGACAAAATAGCCGACCACTTGATTA